>NW_028318360.1:9067500-9370000 GCF_062004578.1 Staurois parvus | reverse complement strand
AATGGCTGGTACTGGGACTGATAACATGTAACTGCTGACACAAGTGGTTAGGAGGCCCAACTTATGATCTTGCAGATAGGCCTAATGCATTTAGAAAATGCCCCAGTCATGGGCAAAGTACAGGTCTTCTTTAGGGATTGTACTGCCTCTGAAAATTTTATACTATACTGGTTGGGCAAACGGAAGGATATAGAGTGTTTGCAGATTTTTTTTTTTGCACTGGAGAAGAAGGTCAGACATATAAAATACATCTGATAAAATCTTTTGCCACTGTCGCGCTGAATGTATAACTGAATGTATTTATTGATCTATTAAACTTTTGTCTTATAAAACTTTAGAAAGAAAACCCTCGAGAAATATAAACTAAATCATTTATCTTGCGATCAATATTTTTGGAAGTTTTGGGAAGTTGCTGTACAAAGTCAGCAATACACAGCAGAATTTACAAGCTTCTAAACCCTACGGAAAGTCTTAATTTCATTTATTTCATAATTTTACTTTAAGGCAAGTATTGTGCATATTTGGTGAGTGCTACTTATGGTTTCTTAGTGTAAACTTTACCTAAAAGTTTTTTTTATTAAGTACATGCTTACTGTAGCATTTTCATATGCTACAGTATAATATTTCATTTAAAGCTCCATAATTGTGCCAACTAGTGCGTATCTGCAACACAAATACAGCAATTAGCATATTTAATATCCCTTTGTAGTTGTAAAAATATTGAAACATAGACCAGTGGTTTATCAAGTCTGCACGTTTTATTTTTTTTTTGCTTTTTTTGTCAGACCCATTACCTGCTGTAAGTCTGTTCCAAACACCAAGTACTCTTTGGTAAAATAATACTTTGTTAGATTAGTTTTGAACTTCCCTCCTGCTAGTTTGAAGTCATGTCTCTATGTTCATGATCTTTTATTTATATTGAAAATACTGGCTTCTTGAACTTTATTTACATCCTTAATGTATTTAAAGGTTTAAAAAAATTCCCTCCTTTACCTTCTTTCTTCAAGATTGTACATAGTAAGTGTTTGCAGCCTCTTGTTATATGTTTCATCTCTCAGGATTGTCACCATTTTTGTTTGCCTTGGAGCAAAAAATGCACTTCCTGTAGTGTTTGGCAGGCAGTATCAGTACCGCTTGTGACCCATTCAAGTGAAGGAAGCCCTGTGGCAACCACCCAACAGATATGTGCAATGCACATGGTTGCATCACAGTGATACAGGCTTTTAGTTTTAAAACAGATGGTGAGGAGGCGACATAACACCTCCCTACTGCCTGTCAAATATCCTATAAAAAGCACTCACCTGCGGATCACTCTTCAGAAAGCTAATGCTAGTGCAAATGGTAGAAAGATAAACTCCTTCCTTATCCCTCAGAAGGCAATCAGATATTCCCAGGATCAACAATCCCTGGTGTTATTACCGTTACATGTTAATATCCAATTACATTTTGTGCATTTGAGAATACTGCTAGATCCTTTTTTAAACAATCCTCTTAGCTGGCCAGAACTAGCTCTTGAGGGAATCTATTCCAAATTTTCACAGCTCTTGCTGTGAAGAAGCCTTTCCAAATGTGGAGGTTAAAACTCATTTTCCAGATGTAAAGAGTGCCCCCTTGTCCTCTGTAATGACCTAAAAGTGAATGACTCAACACCAAGTTCACTATATGGACCAACTATATATTTATACATGGTAATCATATCCCTACTTAATCACCTCTTTTCAAGAGAGAATAAATTCAGTTCAGCTAAACTTTACTAATAGCTGAGCTGCTCTATGCCTCTTATTGGTTGCCCTTCTCTGCACTTTCTCCAGTTTTCCAATACCCTTTTTGTGAAATGGTGCCTAAAACCGAACTGCATATTCTAGATGAGGTGTTACTGATGCTTTGTATGCTCCCATAGACCTTATGAAGCACTTTCTGGATTCTTGCTGTAGTGGGTTGCAGAGAACTCATATCAATTCTAAAGAACTTTCTAATTTAAGACCAGATGGATTGTCTTAGTTGCTCAATAATTTACATAAAACTTTGATAAAGGGATCCACAGTGGACTGAAAACTTTGTGCAAGTTGTGCTATAATAAAACTGGGCCAATGAATGTCTGATTGCATCCATTTGGCAGAGCAAGCTATTTTATGGATGATCCTACTGGAGCTCTTACTCCCGAAGGGGCCTCTGAGAATATACCCAGGTCTCCCTTACTAGTAAAGAGGTTGCCATCTATCAGCACGTTTCCATGAACACAGACAATACAGACTCAGTCTAGGGGATGTCTTTTTAGAATTCATTGCTGAAGAACTTGAACAGGATCAGGGTTTAGGGTCACATAATACTTCAAAAAGATAATAGCAATCAATGCGAGGACAAACAGTCCCAAGTCAGGTCATATTCACAATGTCTTAGGCACTGTCTGTCACCTAACATGCATAGGCAGATCCTCAAGGATGGTGATAAAAATCCTTCTCCAGACCATGACTTCAGGACAGTGTCCTCCAGCAAAAGTCCATTAACAATCTGCTCCAGGTCCTCAGCCCAGCTTCTGCTGAGGCCCAGACTGCAATCTCTTGTCTCAGTAGCTATTTCCTAGGGGTGGCAGCCCCAGCAGAACTGGAACCCTCCCTGAAGAGGAAAGAACACTCTGGTTTCCCAAACATGTATCAATCTCCAGCCACCTACTGGACCCGTTTTTCCAGGGATTGATAAATATTCATGCTGGCCATTTGACTCACTCTCCCTGCTCTATATTTTGGAAACTTCTTCCAGAAGCAGGTGGTAGAAATTAGACACCCAGCCTGGAAACCCTGGCAAGGCAAAAAAAAATCAACTGCTGCTTCATTGACTGCAGTCAAACCAAAAACTAATTTTATCCGAACGGCCTAACTAGAGGAGGGCGCTACACCACTTTATTCTCCCCATTCATAACTGAACAAAAACGTTCATGTACACATATCCTAACACCTCTATCTGCTGTAATGCAATTCCTGAACATCATCAAGTTTAGTTATTGAGCGAACAGCTTAAGAATTAATGTGTCAAAAACATTTTTTTTCTTTTCCACTGACCTTGTTTTTTTGCATCTCAATTAAATATGTATATATATATATGCTTCTGGCAGAAAACACCATTTGTTGCAGCTGATTCAGTGCTTTTCCTTGTCTTATGCCAGGAGAAGATATCAGACGTATTGAATACTAACACAAGTATGCCTACAGCCTTCCAGTCATAATTAGCATGTAGTCTGAAGTGGAAAATGTACCCTACTTATAAGCAGCATTTCATTCCACTTACACTTTTGATGTGTTAAACAGCACCTGTGCTTAAGTAGCAAACATAATGCTGTGGAGGGGGTGTGTATTTGAAAAGCATCACGTTTAAAAATAATCAACGATTGGTTGGGGGTGATAATAAAAACTCCATCCCACCTTCACACCTTTAACTAATCTAAAAGTTGTATAATGATAAAAAAAGAAACCTAACTAAAAGCCCTACTTTGTTACCTGTATCTAAGACCACATTACTTTCCAGGTTTTCATCTGGAATGCAGTGATGGAGGGTCCTTCTTCTATTACCCATTACGCTCCCTGGTGAACACTCTCCATTGGCTGACAAACATGTCCAGTGGTGGGGTGCTCAGAGGGCCCTAAAGTCTTCTAGTGGCAGTGGTCAACTACATCACAATAAGGGGCGGCAAGGCCGGGACTGGCACAGGTGCTGTGGAAGATCACATGATAGTGGACACTGTCAAATAAATAAGGTTTTTATTATTTTTCACACTGGAATTTTGCTTTTGTTTAAAAATAATATAACATATGTAATTGCAACACAAGCCATTTTTTAATTTAATGTTATTAAAAATTACCTTTTCATTTCAATCTAAAGCTGCTGGCAGCTTTCAAAAAGTTCCATTTAACATAGCAACATGACAGACTGCAGGCATTTTGTAGACCATTGGTGTACAGAATGCCTCCAGAAATGTAATTTCATGTTTGTGTGGATGGCTTGTTGATTTTCTCAGATTTCTGTGCCAAGATACAAGTAAAAAGCATTTTCCGCAATAGTTGTTTCATTTTTAGTAAGACTAAGGGTTAAATTCCTCTAAAATAATTCTGACACTACAGTTTTCCTCATCATAACACTGAGATTACATTGGTTGGTTATAATGAACACAGCCACTCCTATTCATAAATCAGGCCTGAAAGGACATAGTGGAACAGTGTTTTAAGAATCCAAAAAGGTAGGAGCCTGCTACAAAGGTAAAATCCTTGCAATGTACATTGACCACCCTTAGGGGATTTTTTTTCTCAACAAAAGGGGAGTTACCCTTAAAAAATAGCATGAATGTTTATAGACGTGATAGGGATGTGTGTAGAGTTTTTGCCCAGAGAAACAGTTATGGATTTGAAGGAGGTTAGGTCCTTGTAACAATGTGAAACCAAATCAGAGGGGCATAGAAGAGGATTTAGGGTAATTAAGGTAACATTAGGCATGGTGGGCTGTTTTGCTCTCTTGCTTTCCGTGCTGCCTTCAGGCCTTTTGCTAGGCTGGCTCCTTCCCTGCTGCTCAGGATTGTCCTCCCTTTAAGATGGTGGTACAGTGGAGATCCTCTTCTCCAGCACCTGCCTGTAGGTGGGCCCCTTCCCTGGGCCCCTTCCCAGGCTCTACATTCCAGCTTCTCACTTCATTATCCACCTAACACTCACTGACATTGCTGCACAGACTCTGGCACCTTTGAGGGTTTCCCTGGACACCATTCCCAGCCTCCAGTCAGGGGATTGGCCGGGGTCCCTCAAACATGCAGATCTGAGACTCCTCCCCTCCCCCACTCCTCTTTCAAAAAGTTATCTAAGTTGCTGGAAGAGTGGGAGGGCTCCAGAAGCCCTGACTTGTTAGAGCCTCCCAGCCTGTCCTGAGGTGACCTCTCTACCTCACTCCCAGGCTGACTCATCCCAGGCTGCTACTCAGACTTTGCCTAAAAAAATAAAACAACAAACTCTCTTTGGCTAAGCTAGAGGGCGTTACATAAGGCTTACACTGCCTTGCATATTGCTACTGGCCCATTGCTTGTGAACATTGGGCCCTGCATAGTTTTACCTACATAAAACTGTTTTGCATATCATTTAGCTTTCAGTTTTTTAAACAGTAGGATTTTCAGTAGCTTGAAATACAGAACATTAATTTTTTTGTGTACTGGCTCAGGCACGCTGGTGAAGCCAGCAAACATCAAATAAAATGTGATAGTGAAACGCTGTCTATGTAATAGCTGTTGACACCCAGGTGAACTGCCTATTATAACAGATGACAGTAAGTGTACAACTCCCAGCAGCAGATATTTTATTATTGGACACTCTTACTGCCTGGGGTTTTAATGATGGCACAGAAATACAGTCTCCTAGACATTTAATGACTTCTATAGTGTGTATATGGTTAGGAACATAAAATGGAATTCATGAATATGTTTTAGGCCTCATGCACACTGGGCTTTAAAAAAAGCACTTTTATAGGTGTTTAGCGTGTTTTTTTTTCCCGGCTTATAAAAGCACCTCTATGTTATCCTATGGGGGAGATTTACTAAAACTAGAGCATGCAGAATCTGGTGCAGTTGTGCATGGTAACCAATCAGCTTCTAAGGTTTTATTGTCAAAGCTTAATTGAACAAGCAATTGAAGATAGAAGCTGATTGGTTACTATGCACAGTTGCACCAGATTATGTGTGCACCAGTTTTAGTAAGTTTCCCCCCATGGATCTATGCACACATAGGCATTTGCAGGCATATTAGAAGAGGAGCACTTACACGCTGAAAAAAAACATCAAAGGTGCGCACAAGAGAAAAGCTGTAGAGCAGAAAAACCTGCAACATGCTTAAATGTATGTAAACACTGTAAACATGCTTAAAAGCTAGATGCGTTTAGGCGTGTTTGAGAATTAGAGCATTAATGCTTCCCAATGGCCAGAATAAATTAATATTCTGGCTAGAGGAATCCATTAACGCTCATATTCTTTACGTACCTAAATGCATGTGCAATACCCGGCTTGAAGTGCATTTTTAACCTGTTTTTCTACTGCCAGAAGAAAAGGTGTTCAGATCGCTAAAGAGATGACCTATGTGCATGAGGCATTACAGTCCAATCACACCATATGTGTTGGGCCTCACTGGGATGGTAACATAGACACAGAAGATAGATAGATAAATGCATAGTAGATTAAGAGATATAAAAGTACTTAGTGGGCACAATTCACTAAGCTGTATCTTACCGCATCCGAGTATGAGGTAGGATACCGTATAGCATTTAAAAAAAAAAACATTTATATTGACAAAAAAAGCTACTAAAATACCACATGAGTTATTTTATTAATTCATGCTGTATTTTAGTAGTGAAAACCGTGCGTTAATGTTTCAGCTATCACTGGAGTTCCCCACTGACAGCTGAATGTAAAAAAAAGGATTGCTGGCAATTAAAAAAATAATTTACAAAACTGCGTGAGGTCCCCCCTTCCATTCAAACCAAGCCCTTCGGGTCTGGTATGGATTTTGAGGGGAACCCCCATGCCAAAATAAAAAAAAAATGGTGTGGGGGTCCCCAAAAGCTATACCAGAGCCTCATCTGAGCATGCAGCCTAGCAGGTAAGAAGAGGGAGGGAGATCCAAACCATACCCAAAGGGCTTGGTATGGATGGGCGGGGGACCCTAAGCTGTTTTTTAATTATATTTTAATTGCCAGCAATTTTTTTTTTTACATTCAGCTGTCAGTGGGGAACCCCACTGACAGCTGATGACTCATAGGCTGTTAGGAACTTGGCGGCCACCCATTCCTTAATAACCCATGACAGTACTGACAGATAGTAGTTCATACTGCATGCCTGGACCACTACTTCATTATCACATGCATTTAATTATTTATTTCCTTTTGTGAACTTACTTTAAGGTCTTTTATGTGGTATTTACTGAGTGTTTTTGCTGTTTTCAGTAAATACCGCATACTAGGGATAGTGAATTGACATTTTCAGTATCTCATGCAATATGTGGTCATGTGACTATCTTAAGTCATGCGATAAGCTTTAGTGAATTGTGCCCACTGTGTGTCTAAAGGGAAACATAATTTTTTTTTTTTTGCTGATTTTTGATTAGTTAATTACCTATTTCAATTGTATTCTAAGTTCAAAGATGCACGCCAGTCCAATTCAGCATTTAGAAAAAAGTATGACACAAGATGCATTCTCTCTGTCCTGGGCTTTACCATTTTCTGCTGAAACCTGGTGTTCTAGGAACACCAAATACTAAACCTGTGATTTTGAAGGCCAGGGATTCCCAGTTTCACCTATTAGAGAATCATACACATCACCTATCGCCAATCATACACATTCATCTAATACTACTTCAATAGGAATTCCATTTTTCGTAAGATACAACCCAAGGGTTAAATCTCTCTAAAAGGGTGCAGACACTGCAGTTTTCCTCATCAGATCACTGAGATTTCATCAGGTGGTTATAATGAACATAGATTTTCCTATTGAGGAATCAGTCTTGAAAGGACATAGTGGAGCAAATAGCTTTTTCATTAGAATTCTGAAAGCCATGGATTCCCAGCTCCACCTATCAGAGTCTCACTGCAGTCTAATCATACATATTAGTCTAATAATAAAAGGGTGATGTATTAAAAGAGTAGAGCATAGTACATTTTGACTTAATTTAGTGAATGATTGGAAGCTATGCTGACTTCAATCACATGTGAGCAAAAATCCAGTTTTTAACTTTCCATTGCACATGATTGAGTGTCCTTTGCAAAATGAATGTTTTCTTAGCTTCACCCATTCACTAAGCTCAGTGAAAATTCTCTACTCTATTATTAAAGCAACTCAATTCTGCTAATTAAAGTAAATTAAAATATGTTGATGGGAGATTTTGAATGTAGCACAATTGCAAAAGGGGTCTTAGTGTTAAGATGATCAATACTAAACTCCATGGGACATTTTCAGGCAATTTTCTCCAAAATATAGGAATTATTTAGGAACTATGGGCAATCATGAACTTTGCCATCATCCATAGTTTTGTGGTGAATGCACAGTGATTTTGCCTACATGTGGGTGCAGTATGTTATATTAACGCCCAAATAATAATAACTCCCCAGTCATTTTTATATATGTAATAATAACTCTCTCTATGTAATAATAACTCCCAAACAGAAAAAGGCATAAGTTATCTAAAATAAATTCAATTTTTGAATTAAATTTTATTATTAAACAAATGAGTGCATTTATAACTTGGAATTTGGCGTTTTACAGAATTTGGCACTTTAAAGAATTGATCCTCCAAATAATTAATTAATGATAACTTTCAATAATTAAAACCTGTTAACACTCTTACGTATATATTAACAGATAAGGCATATTAATGTAAGGTCTTACTTTCAACTTTTATGTCATTTAGCTTCTTCAAAACTAGGGGAGTTATTCTTACATAGAGAGAGTTATTATTACATGTATAAAAATGACTGGAGAGTTATTATTATTTGGGAGTTAATATAACATACTACATGGGTACTAAGCAGATTAATAATTAATCAATGAAATACCTAGTAATTAATAATATTTACAGCAGGCTGAATGCAGTGTTAGTCCCAGGTTTCTGCTCTAATTGCCAAAAATGTGGTTATACATTAATCTCCAGTAACTACCTCTTAACATTCCTCTACAGGTGTGCTGCTGGAATGCTTAAAACTTTATTGTTTTGTAGGAATGATAAAAAAAAATAAAAAGGAAGAAACTTGGAGCAGGCATAGTATATAGAGGAGCAGTAATTAGTTAACCGTGTTACTGTGAAGTATTGGAAAACGAATTGCTGTATAAGATCATTAGTGGCAAGCAAAATCCTTACTAAGCTTTTATCAGGGTCAGGTTATGGCAAAATAGCTTTCAAGGCAAGGATCCCTCTATGGACCATCATCACCTTTGTAAACAAACAAATTAAAAATAAATTAAATCTAATATTTAATATAAATTACACCTCCTGAAGGTATGTCACATTTTATAATGTTCTTTTTCTAGAAAATCCAGCTTGTGTTGGTTTATGCCAATGGTTTTCAAACTGCGACCAGGGGGCCCTTTGTTTGCTTTTTTCTGGGCCTTTAGACATCATTCTTCCCACTACCGGCAACATCGGGGCATAGTTCCTGCTTTTGAAACCATTGATGGGGCACTATTCCTCCCACAGGGCACTACGTCTCCCATTGATACTAACAATGGGATCCAATTACTCCCCCTAATATCAATGATGGGGCATTATTTCCCCCCACTGACACCAGGACATTTTGTACTCTCCCTGGCCACAGCATGGCCTCCTCTGGACAGTAAACTGGCCCTTTGTTTATACAGTTTGGAGACCCCTGGTTTTTGCTCTAGATTATTTTTGGAAATCACATTGATATTAAAAGAAGGATGTCTTGCTTGCCTTGAATACAAAAACTGCTTAACTTCCCTATGTGACCTAAACCGAAGTAGCCTTAATCACATGTCTTTGGCTACTTATCTAAAAACATTAAAACATCTACTTTTCTCCCTCCCGATTATGGTAATCCCATATGTAGCGCTACTCTTGTAAGGGCTGCTGTGTTGTGGGTACCCCTAAGCTTCCCTCCGCACAGCCTGGCAACAGGTATTTCTAACACAAACTTGAATCCAAAGACAGTGACCAGTCAATGGGCTTGGTTTTGTTGTTTTATTAGGGAAAGTCAACTTAGATAGGGAAATAGGGATTATGGGATGCCCAGTTTAGATTGAATCAATAGAAGGGGGATGGTTCCTTCCTATGTACAAAAGCAGATCCTGAACTGTTCTTTTTCTGAAAGCCATCAGTCATTGCGGATCAGTAGCAGCTGCCCTTTACAGGCGAGTTACATGCAGAGACTTCCTCTCTCCCCTGTAGAACTGCTCCCAGCTCTACAGCCTGCAAAAACTACCAGCCCTCCTGACTTTTCAGAAGATCTCCCAGGACAAGGATAAGAGATTGAGCCCAATGCTGTGCTTAGAAAGCTTGCTACATGTGGCAGTCTTTCCCCTTGTAGATCCCGGAGTGTGCTGCTGTACTCACTGTCCCATTCATGCCTAAGAGATGGCCAGTAAGCTTAGTAAGTAAGTAAGCTTATATTTGGTTGTCAAATATAATTTTATTTTGTATTGTTATTACAATTCTCATGTCATAAAATAAAAGTGTATGCTGCGACAAATTAATTTTATTTAAACACACTTCCTTTATGTAGCCCTAGGGGTTAACGGGTTAGCTAATTTCTTTATTATGGCTACTACTTCTCTTTGCACCTGGGAAGACTGAACCTCAGCATAATTGGCACTTTCCCAATATGTTTGAATGGCATTACCTCTACTTAACCACTTCCTGTCCGGACACTTTTACCCCCTTCCTGTCCAGGGCAATTTTCAGCTTTCAGCGCTATCACACTTTGAATGACAATTGCGCGGTCGTGCAACACTGTACCCATATGAATTTTTTACCATTTTTTTGAAACAGATAAAGCTTTATTTTTAAAAAAACAAGCCAAATTAGTTTATAACCAAAAATTATAATTTTTAAAAAAACATTTACACGTTTACATTTTTATTTTATTTTTTTATATTATTATTTGTTTTTTGTTTTGTTTTTTACATATTGTCACCCTAGCAGTACAGTGTCACCGTGGTGACACTGTACTACTTGTGGGGGGTGATGAAGATTTTTTTTTTTTTACAGTGATTGTTTTTACACCCATATAGGATGTAATAGCAATCATTTCTCCTTCTCTCTGCATTCTTGCAGCCATTGAGAACTACTGAGTGAGCTGTGATTGGTCACAGCTTGTCACATGGTACAAGGCTGTTGTGAATAGCCTTGTATCATGTGACCTCTGTGATCATTCACAGATTTCACACGTAGTAAGCAGTGATGTCACAAGTGACATCTTGCTTACTACTTTGCATGTGATCACTGATTGGCCTATCAGTGATCACATGATCAGGACCTCGTACAGAGGTCCCGTCTGACGATCGGTGTTTCACTGTGTCCGGAGGACACAGCGGGCACCGGATCGCGGTGCTGTGCGCTCCCAGGGAGCGTGCACAGCTAGAAATGGCGGGTGCCGTTTATGAACGGCAACCCGCCCCTGGAGTGCCACCGTCCTGCCGTTTATAAACAGCAGGCGGACGGCAAGTGGTTAAAGCAGAACTAACTCTCACAATTAATATTAACAATTTTGTAATCCTTATGCCGCTAGCATTAGTAAATAGATAGAAAGTTCTATTGTATTTCCTTGTTTTAAACTTTTTTTTTTCACTTGCTTCCTGGTATCTGGCCTAGGCCAAAAGGCCAGAAATCTTCATTGGATTTTTTCTTTTAACTGGAGGAGGGGGCTTTTTTAGATAAGCACACCCTTCTACCAGAATGCCTGAGTTGGGGGGGGGGTGGATTTCATGAAGTAAATGCTACATCATCTGCCCTTATGCAAGATGGCTGCAGTTGGAAATGCTAAGGGGTTGTTTATCAAAGTGATTTCTCAACAAAAAAAAACATGGAAATATGGATGAATGGGCTAGTTTGCTTTGAATATTAAAAATAAATAAAATTTTCATTTTGTGATGCTCAGGTACAGTTTAATTCCGCTTTGCCTGGATCTTGAACGTTGCAAGTAGGACCCCCAACTCAGAATACCTTCTTGCTGGGTAGTAACACAAACATATTTCTTTGCAGAAAGGGAGTCCAGTCAATGTCTGTCTTTTAGGGATTTTATTGTTGTGCTCAAGAAGAGAAAGTGGAGTATCCAAAGCACGGTTCCTATTACTTCTCAGGTTGACAATCCCTGGAAGGGGCGCCAAGCTGACAGGCACACAGACAGCTGATTTAGCTTTCCTGTTTCTTGTGTCTACCCTGTATCAAGCCTCTTGACTACAGCTTCCATACCAGTGGAGGTTCTTGTCTATACATTAGCATCCTATGGCTCTAGTGCCTCACATGGGGGAAAATTTTAGTGAAGTCTTTTGATATTTAATAATTTTTTAACCAAAGGCCGCAGGACTAGGGCTCCAGTTCAGGATATCAAGCACAGGCTGTATCTTGCCATTAAAAATCCCTTTCAGGAAATTGGCTAGCATGTTTTTCAAAGCTTGGTTGAGTCCACTGAAAACAAAGTGAACATGGATTGGCCTGCAGACAGGCATTATTACTCATATTGCACCTCTAAAGGGCTCGTTCACAAGTGAGGTTGGGGTAGTAAAATCTTGTGGTTGAGCCCCTTAATCTCTTCCCCCTTTAGCTTTAGTAGTGTAAATATGCCATGGCCATGATGCATTGCTTTGCATGTGCAGCAGAAATGATAGCCCCTGTTCCTAAAGTGAATAGGGTCACTCTGCAAGTGCCAGGCAACCACAAGGTTGTGGCACACTAGTACAGCCATCAAGGGGTTACAGCAGGTGGCGAGGGAGCGACACAACACCTCCTTGCTTCCTGTCAAATGTTCTCTGAAGAGTGATCTGTACATGGATAGCTCTTCAGAGAGCACCTCATGTGTGAACGAGCCCTAACACTGCACCCTGGAGCTAACTCATCAGAGTCTGGCAGATAACGTTACAGAGAAACCTTCAGAGCACAGCAATCCTTTCTAAAACAGGCACATATAAAAGACAAGGCAGGGCTTAGGGAACACATCTCTATATTTATTTGTATTAGCATTTAAATTGAAACTAACCAATGCAATAAATGCAGTGCAGATAAATAATATTTTTATTCATACCTATCTCTACTTGAAATCAACTAGAGGGACATGTGAGCCCCAATGAGGAACAGCGGGATTTGGTTCCAAAAGAGAGAGTCCCTACAAATGAGGGACAGTTGGGATCTATGCAATTCCAGATGTCGGTGTGTAGCTGAAAATTAATGGAAAGATAGATTTTAACCACATGGCTTTGTGGTATGATGACATACTCATATGTAGAATATGTAGATTATGTTGCTTCCATCATTCCTTTCTAGATGGTCCCTCAACAGTCTGTTTGCCAGCACAGATGGGAGATATCTGAAGTGCTGTGTATTGCTTCTCCCTGTTGCATGCAATCTCCACTTGGATACGTGATGGTTTTCTTCATATTCATGCTGTTCCATGGAGCAGAACTAGGCTGCGATCATTCTACTGCGGCGGCAGATTCGGGGCCCACAGCCGTGCCTGTATAAATTGGAGGCTCGGGCTGGTTTTGCTGCGTTCACATTTGCTTATCAAAGACAGGCTGAAAATACCTATTATTAAAATCTGAAAACACTCTCATTAATGATGTTAACTGCATATAATCTCCTATACAAGTGCAATCATGTTTATGAGGAGAAAATTGCCACTCTGCTGAAAATGAGAGCGTTTTGTACATGTGAGCACATGGATAATTTCCATTCGGGCCTCATGTGGCTCTGCAGCCATTGAGAGAAAACAGTATGGAGAGATGGTGTAAAAATAAAGTGACTTTCACTAAGATCTTGCATTCAAATACTGTTATTAGGGGTGAACTGAGTTTATCACATGTACAAAGAGTGTGACTCATGTTTCATTATAGAGTGGCTTCATTCATAACACGGCTCAAGGCAAGCGTATTGTATAATATTCCAATAATGTAGAAGGAAATGTTTGATATTTCAATAGATCACAAATTTATAATATATAATAATATATACCACTGCTGTGAGATGTGTCTGCTTTCCAAGCACAGTCTCAGGTTGCACGGAACTGCTTGTAGTCTTTCTGTATTGAACATATATCAGCATCCCAGATCAAAGGGATGCACCTGTGTTATTTGGAATGACCTTCTGTCCATATTCTTGCTGGGTAGGTGCAGGGTGGTATGGCAGGCAGTAAGCAAACAGAGTCCAGATTTGCCAAAGACAATGTATTGAGAAGGTAGAGGTAGTCCCTGTACTCTCCTTACTCCACCAAAATCTTTCTCTGTTGCTACTACTTTCCCTGACAGACAGGGAACCTGTCCCTACACTAGACACTCATATGAAGCACACCAAAACCCAGGGTCAGGGTCTTAAATACACTCTGCTTGACCCAAGATGGCTACCAAGGTCACATGGGAAAAGCGCATGCAACCGGATCACTGTCCCATGTGACTGAGGAAATCACAGAGAAAACCAGTTTCCCTCTACAGACTGCACTAGAGACTGCACCTGCCTACATTCTGAATAGGGAAAAGTGTTTTCATCAGTGTGCAGCCATGGCTTCAACAGCCAATGCAAATGGTCAACAAATGTGCAAGTGTGGATTGATTCGAGACCATTTGGGGGTGCTTGGTGGGAACTATTCATAAGCAACCCCTTTTAAAGTCTGCCGTCATTCACTGTTTTTGGTTTTTCTCTTCATGTCAGCAAAAGTGACTTTTTATTGTATTATACTGAATACTAAACTCCATGCAAGCAGCTAAATACACAGTTGGACTACATCTGTGCGCTTTTTTCTTAGGTGAACTGACAACACTGCCTCTGCTATCCAGCTAAGTTCTCCCCTGCAGGACTACAGTGCTTGGGCCCTGTTACAATCACCAACATACATCAGTGGCTTTGGGGGGGTTTAATACAATCCCAGCACCTGCAGCAAATTGTTGGCTGTCAGATGGAAGCAATCTGCCATATTGCTTCCACACATCCCCAATACTTCCATTCCCCTCTCAGTGTACCCCGCCATCACTTACGGGTCCTGGTGTCACTTTCCCCCAGCGGCACTTAAAATCCCCTCTCCCAGGGTTTTTGACCCCGCTTCACTCTCAAATACAAAAATGTACAAATGTAAATGCACGCATTTGGGGTTGATACAAACAGAAATGTTGATTGCACTCAACATGTCACACATGGCCATAAATGCCGAAGTGAGAGTAATAATTCTAGGCCTGTTACTTACAATTAACTCTAAACTGATGCCCTATAGAGCTTTTAAATCATCACCTATGGAAAATGTAGGGTACCAAAGTTTGTTGCCGCTTAGAGGGGCACACAATTTTGGGTAATATATTGCATTTATGCTCCCTACAATTCATTTTAGTGTATGTTTACAAAAATGCTGCATTTCATAAACTATTTGTGCAATGTAAAAAATTGGAACTATCATTATTATATTCTCTAGGGTGTCTGCTTTTAGAAAATATATAATGTGTTGGAGGTTTTACAAAATCTTAATGCCAAAAATTAGTTTATTAACAAGCAAAAAAACAAAAAAACAACTCATGCAGCAAAAAGGGCCAAGTACAGCAGAGGCAGATTTGTCAGTTTAGAAGCTCGAGGGATTTCTAGCAGATCAACACATATGTTAATGTACTTGTAGGACAGCTCATGAGGAAATGTGCATGTATTGCAGAGATGTACACAGCATGATTTTTAATTTGCCCAGGCCCACACTTTAAAGTGGTTGTAAACCCTTTCAGTGACTTGACTAGTAACTAGCCTCAGATGATACACAGAGATGAAACAAATCATACTGCAAGTTTTACTTGTTTATCTGCAGCCCTCTCCCCTATATAGCCGTTGAAAGTCCAGAATTTAGCTTCATTTCTCAGCTCTAGAAGGCAGAGGGTGGGGATCTGATGTCACACATTGCACAGCATAGAGCAGAATGCTGAGTGTAATCTGAGACCTGAATGGAGGGAAAGAACACACACACCCCCTACAAAGTCTCAAAGGGAACCATGCACAGCTGAAGTTGTCAGTCGCTTGCTGTGTGCTGGAAGGGAGACAGGTTCCCCCAGGAAACCTTGATGTAACCATACGCTGTCAGTAGTGACTCATGCAGATGGCAGGGGAAGGAGAGAGCAAATGGAAATCACACTACATGCTGTGGATAGAAGCAAGTATACACTATAGGAGGATATGCTTTGTTCGCTTTTCATTTCTAAGGTTTAAGCTGATCACAGTTCACATTTGTCTGAAAAAAACAAATTGGTGTTTCTCTTTACAATGAAAATGTGCTTATATGTTGCTAGGACAGACATGTGTTGCATTCCTCCAAAACCACATTTCTGCTTCTCCTGCTCTATTGTGGGTCTTCCACAGCCACAGAAGTATATTTATAAAGTACGGAATGCGACATTCACCAAACATTCACTGCAGGTGTATGTTCCAGCAAATCACCTGCAATGAATGTTTGGCTAATGTCACATGACTGCTTTATAAATATGCCCCGTAGTGTGTAAGGATAGTAAAATCGCAGTCAAACAGTCAGTCCGTACAGTCTCAGTCTGACAGCATATGTGATCAGGGTCAGGGGAGAAAAACAATTGTAACAAAGTGTTAAGAAGACCCAAAGGTGTGTCAATAGACTTTTACACCCAAAACCCAAACTGGTATCTCATGTATTCTTTTTGTCAGCATGCTGATTTAGTTGGAAGTGGCCCCATTGCTGGGGCTAGATTGTCCTTGCCAGGACATGTGCCTGGAATGAGGACCACAGTGGCCAGAAAGAAAACTTTATCTTTAATGTAGCAGGATTTTGGGGTTACAGGAGCAAGGCCAGGTTGAGTGTTGTTCGAAGGCTGTAATTAAGCCATGACTTAACACACTTCTATCCACACCAAGAAGATTTCCAATGGAGGGTTAATAGTACAAACTCTTCTGAGCGCATTTATTGCTTCTGTGGAAATTTCCAGCATTGAGTCTATAATTGCCTGGTTCCATTAGGTGTCCTAGATTAAATAAAATGTTACCTGATGGGATAATTATGTAAGTAGTTTGCAGGGAACAGTAGTCAGATAATGGGAACACTGACTGTAAACAATGGACAAGTTCAGCCTAAGTGGAACATTTGTATATTGAATTGTATTAACGTTGATGCAAATACACTGCGTGGAGAGAAATGTGCGTAAAAGCTTTGTTAGGATAAAGTACATAGAGATGAGATGATAATGGCCCAATCTGGCCAATTTCAGTCAGCTTGGATGACTATCTTCATGTCTGTGGGTATATGCAGACCCTCGGGACTCATACCACTGATTGTACTTAGAGGAAATAGTGGCTTAACAGAGCTGGGTTTCTAGGGATGTTCACTATTGTTTCTGCTCAGATAGTCAATGGGGTATCTGGCTGTGTTACATTTTACCTCCTAAATAGGGTGTAATATTCATGCTTGAGTGATTCAAGCATTAATAATATTGAAGTCATCATCCACCAGTTGGTTTATCTAACAATCATATTTCAATGGCTAGCTCTATACTGTAGACAGATACTGTAGTCCACATCCACACACTGGCCTGTCTGACATGAACTGGTTCCCTCCCATCCTCCCACATTAAGTATGCTGTTTACCATGGGTTGATATTCAGGAACACCAAAGCATGAAAACACTGGGTTACTCCTCTTTTGTTGAGCTTTGACATCATATTAGCTGCCTTTGCAGACCTCCAATTTTCATCATATGGATTAGGTGCAGCATGGTGTGGCGGGCAGTGAGCACACAAAGTCCAGATTTTTCAAAGCAATGTATTGTAGAAAAGTTCAACAAGTATCAAACAGGCCCAGCGGGAAGGCACACCCATCCAGAGCCACTTACAAACTATACATCGATGGGACAGCGGTCTGGAGACTTGAAGATGCCAACAGCGTCTGCCAAAAGGAGCAGAATGAGGCCTGATTGGTCCAACTCAAGGAGAAGGCTTCCTGTTAGAGGCAGACCTGGTCCCCACACGTTCCCCACTCCTCTGGAACTTTTTCCTATCTCTAAGGATTGTCTCCAACAGACAGGGAACCTGTCCCTATGCTAGCCACTCCCATAAAGAGCACCAAGCCTGAGAGTCAGACTCTTGAATAGACTCTGCCTGACCCAAGATGGCCACCAGTCACATGGGTCACCAGCATCTAATCAGCCAGTTGCCCCCATGTGACTGAGGAAATCATAGAGAAACCAAGTTCCTTTCAACTTCTTCCCTCCATCTGCGTTGCTACTGCAATTGAACACTATCTTCAGTAGAAAATACAGACTGCACCTTCCTACAAGCAAATGTCCAAAGTTTCTTTAAAATGAAAGTGGTATTAAACTGAAAAGCAATTATTTATTATATTGCAGCTTACCAGTTCTCGTCTGGTGATGGCTGCATAAATTTTCTTTTTTAGGCTTTCTTTCTTCTTATTTCATCTGGTGACCGTCCAGTAAGTCTGTTGTTTTTCAACAAAAACGCTCTCCTGCAAATGTAGCATGTAGTTTTGAGAGAAAGCATTCACAACTGCCAGGGGTGCTTACAATGGTCAGCTTTTACTTTTTCTTGCAAAACCTTTATCCCAAAAGCAAAATAACTGTTGCTGTAACTGCAGTGTGAGCTGGAGTTCGGCTTCATCTTGTTAGTGTATCTAAATCTTCTAGTGCATCTAACACTCCCCTCCCCCCAAACTGACAATGCTGCTGTCCAAAGGTGGCCCCTGTGCTCCTTCATCCAGAGTGGAGGCACTCTAATACAAGAGGTGTGTTAGTGACCAGATGAAAACAGAGGGAAAAAAGGAAACTAATGCAGCCACCACATCTAATGATTGTTAAGTTACGATATATTACATTTTTGGTCTTGGGTTTGATACCGCTTTATTGTGTGTGTGTGTGTGTGTGTGTGTGTGTGTGTGTGTTTGTGTATTCTTTTTAAATCTTCCTTTATTTACAGATAGGACTAAAAATATAACACTCACATTTTTGTTTTTGTAGTAGTTTTTTTTATAAGAAAAAGTATATTAATGTATTTTTTTCTGATTTTAAACTGCTTTAGGTTTTTTTGATATTTTTTGAAGGCTGTCAGTTTGCTTCTTTGATGAGAAAAGTCTTTTGTTTACATACCTCAGTGCACCATCAGCAGTGACTCTCCGCAATGACTTATTGCTTATTAAACAGCTCAATCAAGTTGCTATCAGACACGCTGTGCTTCAAAAGGAAGCAGCCCTGCCATGTTCTTCCCTGACTGGCTTCTTTGAAACATGTCATTTTCAGCTTTATGTGTACCTTCAACTTTTTCTTAGTTTAATGCCAGAAACCCTGATGAAAGATAAAGCCTAAGATGTAGGGCAACAGATCCAAAGTCTTACAACTTTCTAATAAAAGAAGAATTTAATAAAAAACCCAAGGCCAACAAGGTCTTCTCATAAACAAACAAAAAAAAAACAATAAATAAAAGCTGTATAGGCTATCCAATAAAAATATCTAATTAAAATAAGATGGGCACCAAGGCATTCCAATAACACAATGCTTACCTAGTAAATTGAGTAAACCGATCCATGACTTCCAACAAAAGATTGTGTGATTATAATATGCAGCACCATTATTTCATTTCAAATCATAATGGGTCCCCTGTATACAAACAAGAAGAAAAAATGCACCTGAGCATGCTGATAGCAAATAATCGGATTCCAGCTGTCAGTTTAAAATCACAGATAAGGAGATGAAAGGAGACATCTTGATGTAGCAAAGAATAAAGCTGGCCATACATTAGACAATTTTCTTGCACAATTTTCCTTTAGATTTACCAAAACCATCTAAAATGAGGTCAAACCTAAACACTTTCAATTAGTATGCAGTCAGGCAGGTCCTTGCACTACACAGTTAAAGGGAAATCTAAACGAAAGTGAATAAGAAAGCTGGAGAATGTATGACCAGCTTTAGTGTAAAACGAAGATAAAAAAGTGGAATTTCCCTTAGTTTTCAGATGTATAGTGAACACACAACACTGCAATTTTTTTAAATCTGATCAACTGCCGATCTGCAGTTGTTGGAAGATGTAGACTGTAGAGAAAGATGTTTTTGTATTGATCATAGACCGATTTGCAAGAGTAAGCACAGTATACAGATCAGTGTGTTTGTTGGGGTCCTGAATTTCATGGGCAACACTGAAGTTTGTGCTTTATGATGATGTTTCTCTTACATTCCAATACATTAATGAAGATTAATTGTCTTCCAGTCAAACTGATTATGGAGTGTATATGTTTGTATGTATGTGTTGTAGGAACATTACCTGGAAGTTAATGGTAATGGTTAGTGGTAGGGACTGATGTGTGAGATTATTCACAGCAGCTGCCCTTGATTATAGCAAGTAGCCAATCATGTTATTCAAAGCGGTTGCCCTTGACCGTGGCAAATAGCCAATCATGTTATTCAAAACATCTTCCCGTGACCATGACAAGTAGTCAGTCATGTTATTCAATGTGGTTGCCCTTGACCATGGTAAATAGCCAATCATGTTATTCAAAGCAGCTGCCCTTGACCATGGCATCTAGCTAATCATGATATTTAAAGCAGCTTCCCGTGACCATGGCAAGTATGCAATCAATTTATTCAAAGCAGCTGCCCATGACCATGGCACCCCAGCGGTTTGTCAGCTACAAGTTGTCAGAGGGTAGAAGAGAGATTTGAGTATGCTACAAATATCTGCTACAATGTTGCTGGGGTGACATGGCCTTAAAGTGTTACTAAATCCACGATCCTGCCTTCACTATATCTGGTCTTTCACAGTACACAGAAAATGGAAATGTAATTATTTTAGTAAATATAGACTGCTAAATACCTTTTCTCATCAGCAGTTAGAGCAGTCTTGTGACTTCTATCAGTCTAGTCAAGCACTGGTTAAAGTTTGTAGGAGGAGTTTTCATTTTGCTCTAGGAAGATGCAGGACCCCTGACCTCTGTCTGGACAGTGCTAATTGGCTCTGTACTGATCACATTCACTCTCCCAAGAAAAAAGAAAACTCTCTAGCAATGCACACCAAACTGAGTATGTGCAGAGTGACTCTACACGATATGTCTTATCAGGAGATAAGAAGGGGACACTGGAAGAAGGGGAGGATAAGAGAAATCAGGATCAAAGAGTTTTTACACAATGAAGAGGATTAACCCCTTAGGTTCCACAGTGAGTATAACAAGCACGCTTTACTGCATATACAGACTGATTTTACTGTTGTGGGTTTAGTAACACTTTAAAGATGGCCTTTGTCCTAAAAAAATGAGAAATAGGCAATAAGTGCTGAGGTGTATGTCTTACCTCTATTATTGAGCAAATAGCAGCCTATTATTAACACATACCATGGAACCATCTAGAGATTGCACAATAGTAGCATAGTATTATTGACTGACAGCTCAAACCTACGCATAGAGGTTACAACTATCCTTCGCATCAGTTTGGTAGTTTAATGGGTATTTTTTCTGATTGATTTGGTCATATAGGAATAATTGATCTATAGTCAACAATGCATTTGATAGATATGCCACACACAGGGGAAGAGGATTTCAATCAATAGTTAAGATACAATCTTAACTGATGAATGTACAGTACATTATCAATCACTTCTCAGTTTCCACAATGTAATCTCATAATCTGATTGATTGAAATCCAATTGTATCCATGAACAATATATCTCAGGGCTGCTGATCGATACAATATTCTGCTCTGGCTAATTGACACAGTTTGATTGAATCTGACTGCGCCTGAATCTAAATCAATGGAATAGAAAGTTCTGGCTATTCAATTGATTGCAGATTCAATCGTTTTGATCGTCTATGGACACCATTACAGTTCATATATGGGTATAGGTACATGGACATAATCACAGGGCACAGGGATGTTTGAGTATCATCATTCACAGCAACTTTATGCAACAGGTAACAAGTCAGATCAATCAATAAATAGTATTGTTTACAACCCAGTTCCACCTTGGGCAAACAAATAGATCTCCTTCACCCTCCCCAACAACTTTCCATCATTCCATTCTTCTCTCCTCCTCTCTTACAGTCGGACATTTTTGAAATACCTTTTTTGGGTAAAAACTTTGTTGCACTTTATGAATTCTCGCCTAGGCAAGAATTACATATTCAGTTGCACATGACCTCCTGGGATACCCACTTCATGCATCCCAGGAGGCCTTGGGGTACTCTGTAGCACTTTCACTGTGTTGTATCATCAGGGACTGTGTATCCCTTCCTGGTTCTTGCAGCCGTCCCCCTGATGATGCACCATTGACCATGTGTGTTATCAAAAACTTGGAAGAGACAGTTGGCTCCTGTTGACATCAGAAATGGTGGTGATGGACTGGCTGAGCTGTAGTGGACAAGGGATCCCTACCAATCATTTCTGGATTTGCTGGGCTTGTGGGTGAAATTTCTCTCTGGTGCTCACCTCCTTTCCAGTGTTGTCTTCTCACTGATCCAGTGCTTTTCCTCTTCCTGGTTTATTGTTGGCCAGCATTGATCAATCCACTTCTTGTGAGTTTAGGACATCAACTGTATGCCCTTGTGATGGTACTAGACCAAAGACGCCTGTAAAAAAAATTTGTATACAGATCTTTTAAGGGCACAGAGGTGTTCTAGTAAAGGGAGAGAGGGGTGCAAACAGGAGAATGGGGAGTCCAGAGTTGGGCTTTAATAGTTGCTTGTAGCTGGATTCCTCAGTCTTTTAATAGTACTTAGAGACAGAGATGCAGCCTCCTATTCTTTGAGCTGCATGGGGTGGTGAGTAGTACTTGTTGTTTTATAGTCTTTGGCTCTGGGCTATTCAGAAAATTAGGATGGCAGCAGGCAAGTCAGACAACCACACGAGATGGAGACCGGGATAAAAAAAAAATTCAGAATTTGTCCTCAGATTGTAAAAACATCTTCGCATATGACTTGAGGATACCTTTAAACATAGCACTGGGAATAGCCCTCATTTGTTTATCTACCTACATACAAAGCGTGGTGTTCCTTGAAATCTCAAGTATAGTGATGTTTGTTTGTATCCTCCAGATTTATAACTCTCTGAGGAGAGGAACAAGTTAGAAACAGTCTTGTAATAGTCTGCTGTAACCACACTCCGTACTTAGTGGAATCAATGTCACAGTGTATCTTAGCAAGATAATTTATATGTGTAAGTTGCACTACATAGCGGGGAGACCATAGATACTGTGAAGGCAGTCCAGTTGTTATAGTAACCGGGAAGAACATTTCAATAAATCATCAAAGAAAGAAGATGGGCAAAGGCTAGCTAATAACATCCTGTCCAGCAGATACTGTATATGCCATTCACTTTAATAGTGTACATCGCCAGGAGTCTATTGCCTATTCTGGCAATTTGTCCAAAAATGTAACCCTTTCTAATGGAAATTACGTTTTGAAGCACAAACAGCTAGTACCCAGTGGGGGAAGGAGGGGGGACAAAAATATTAGATCTCTAGCAGAATTTCAAAGTGTGTGCGCCTGGCCAAACAAGAATGGCAGAAACCCCACAGATAAAGGACGTTTTGTTGAACTTTGAACTAATAAGTATATGGATATCAAGTTTCCGTTCACAAATGAAAAACATACTAATAGGGTGGCAAATTGTGGGTATTCCGGCGTTAGAGGAGTTACATTTCAGGATTTTCTGGGGTGAGAGCTATAAGAGTAATGAACAAATGGATTACATAAAGCAACATGGAATGTAGTAATAGTGAAGCTACTATGCAGTAATAGTGATAGTGGCCACCAGAAGAATACCATATACTTCTGGGTATTGGGAAGCAAACAACAGTGCTGGTCCGTGGACACTGGCCCAGCATTATCACAAGAGGGTGGGGGGGGGGGCAGCCATGTGTAAGCTCCAACTGGTAATATGATTTGAGTCTGCACAGGACTTTCCTCGCTCCCTGCAGCTGAATGGAGTTTGAATAGACAGCAAAAGGAAGGTAGGTATATGTAGCTGGGAAGGAGGTAAATTAAAGTAAACATGTTGCTTTGGTCTGCATGAGCAAATTACAGTTTTAAAAGCAGATTGGGTCTACTAATGAATCCAGGAATAACAAAAAACTTTGCAAATGCAGCATCTTCAATATTTTCTTTTTATGATTGAGAGTGGCCATCACAAAGCCATGCCAGGGTAAGCATAGCTTCCTTTACATTCAGTTTTTTTTTTATCTTAAATTGACTACAGACATAATCTAAAAATAAGGAATATATCTTTTCCAGATACCTGATTCTCTTAATGCATTCAGTACCAGAGATTATAAATTATGATTTATATGCTGCTCTGAAGTCATGCAACCATTGAAGATCACAAACTGCTGGAAGCTGACAGCCCCTATATTAGTTCATCTCCAGTGTAGAGAGAAAATGCTTCCAGACCAGGCATGAGAAGAATTAAAGTGTTACTAAACAAACAACAGTAAAATCAGTCTTTATATGCAGTAAAGCATGCTTGTTATACTAACTGTGGAACCTAAGGGGTTAATCCTCTGCATTGTGTAAAATGGCTGTTTGATCCTTTCTTCTCTGCCCCTCCTCTTGTTCAAATGTCTATGTCTTATCTCCTGATCCCCAGACAGACTGAACCTGTAGCCCTTCTGCACATTGCTGGAGAGGTTGTTTTTTTTTTTCTTGGGAGAGTGCATGTGATCAGTACAGGGCCAATCAGCACTGTCCAGACAGAGGTCAGGGGTTTTACATCCTCCTAGAGCAGAAAGAAAACTCCTCCTACAAGCTTTAACTAGTGCTCAGCAGGACTGCTCTAACTGCTGATGAGAAAAGGTATTTAGCAGTTTATTTACTAAAATAATTGCACTTCCATGTTCTGTGTACTGTGGGAGACCAGATATAGTGAATGCAGGGTCCTGGGTTTAGTAACACTTAAAGTCATCAGGGATATCTCTAAATGTGCATTCCCCTTTCCATAATATGGTTGGCTAGAAGCACACATACTAGGGGAACAGGCATGACTTAGCTAAACTTATGTAGGAGCTGACTGATTCTAGCAGTTTCTGATCTTCACTAATTACAAGGGTTCAATGCGGCACAGAATTAATCAGGCAGTGAAGAAATTTAGCCAAATACACTATATTGCCAAAAGTATTGAAACGCTTGCCTTTACCTATACATGAACTTTAATGGCATCCCAGTCTTAGTCTGTAGGGTTCAATATTGAGTTGGCCCACCCTTTGCAGCTATAACAGCTTCAGCTCTTCTGGGAAGGCTGTCCACAAGGTTTAGGAGGGTGTCTACGAGAATGTTTGACCATTCTTCCAGAAGGGCATTTATTAGGTCAGGCACTGATGTCAGATGAGAATGCCTGTCTCGCAGTCTCCACTTTAATTCATCCCAAAGGTGCTCTATCAGGTTGAGGTCAGGACTCTGTTCCAGCCAGTCAAGTTCCTCCACCCCAAACTCGCTCATCCACTTCATTATGGACTTTGCTTTGTGCACTGGTGCGCAGTCATGTTGGAACAGAAAGGGGCCATCCTCAAACTCTTCCCACAAATTTGGGAGCATGAAATTGTCCAAAATGACTTGGTATGCTGACACCTTAAGAGTTCCCTTCACTGGAACTAAAGGGCCATGCACAACCTTTGAAAAACAACCCAACACCATAATCCCCCCTCCACCAAACTTTATACTTGGCACAATGCAGTCAGGCAAGTCTGGCAACCGCCAAACCCAGACACGTCTATTTGGTTGCCAGACAGAGAAGCCTGATTTGTCACTCAAGAAAACACGTTTCCACTGCTCTAGAGTCCAGTGGCGATGCGCTTTACAGCACAGCAACCGACGCTTTGCATTGCACTTGGTGATGTAAGGCTTGGATGCAGCTGCTCGGCCATGGAAACCCATTCCATGAAGCTCTCTACATACTGTTGTTGTGCTAATCTGAAGGCCACTTGAAGTTTGGAGGTCTTTAGCTATTGACTCTGCAGACAGTTGGCGACTTCTGCGCACTGTGTGCTTGAGCATGCGCTGACTCCGCTCTGTCATTTTACATGGCCTACCTCTTCATGGCTGAGTTGCTGTTGTTCCCAGTTGCTTCCACTTTGTTATAATATCACTAACAGTTGACCGTGGAATATTTAGTAGCCAGGAAATTTCACAGATGGACTTATTGCACAGGTGGCAACCTATCGCTTCAATTCACTGAGCTACTGATAGCGACCCATTCTTTCACAAATGTTTGTAGAAGCAGTCTGCATGCCTTAATTCTTGATTTTATACACCTGTGGCCATGGAGGTGATTGGAACACCTGAATCCAATGATTTGGAGGGGTGTCCCAATATGTTTGGCAATATAATGTATGTAGTGTGGATCATATGTTTTCCTTGTCCTCAGTCCTTGTCTACTATTACAATTCAGATACAAACACGCTTAAAGTGATATTAGTCACTCAATTTTTTGGTACTTTCAGTAGCTAATTTATTCACCTACTGAGTATGCAGTTTCTTAATCTTTCAATCCTTGCCCATGTTTCACTTTAAACTGGTGCCATGACTACTGCCCCAGGTAACTGTTTCAGCATGGCTCCTTTCTCTTTTAGCTTCCTATGGAGCCACAGTTGAGTTCAGGGACTAGAGTTTTATCTTCCTACACTGTATACATCAATAGAAACACACAGACGCATAGCCTAATATGGCAAGGCACTCCCCTGTTCCCCCACTCCCTTCCTCCATGTGACCCTTCCTCCATGTGACTGGAGACTACACTGTTCACTGTTATCTCTTTCATGTGAAGACCTGAAGTTCAGGGCAGCAGCACTGATAGAGCAGGAGCTTTGAAAGTTGCAAACTACAAGTGCTGGGGTAAGAATTTTAGCAACCAGTTTACTGGGGAATGCTTATTCTATTGTGCTCAATCTGTTATGCTAAAAAAGCTGAGGATTTAATATAATTTAAAGTTAACAGAGCAAAGTTCTTCAGAGAGAAAAAAGAAAAGGTAGAAGGTTTTATTTGCAAGGTTGCTTGGTATTTCTAGACAAAATACTTGCTGTATTTCTAGACTAATGTTTGCGTTGTTTAAAAAGCACGGGTATCTGTCCTTAAACTCTACCTCAAAAGACATACTAGTCTTTGTTTTTAGAGAGGCTTAGTTATAAAAATAAGTCATATATTTACTTTTCATTTCATCACATCAGCTTTTCAATGGTGCTTTTTCCTTTTCTACCTCTATTTCTATGTTGGTAATGGACAGTCAAAGTGCTGTTTTTAAAATTACTTTAAGTTCTCCTTCTCCAGAGTCCCTCTTTGGAAAATAATGGATTTGTTAGTTTGCCTTGGTGTGAACCCACATCTTCCACTGGTGACATGCTTGCACTCTTATTAGTGCACACAAACCAGAATAATGATGCTATTCCTTTGTGCCCATAATAATGAGGTACTTTTTATTTTAAAAACATTGACATATCACATAGAACTATGCTAGCAAAAATTTAAAATTATCCTCCAAAATGTTCCATGTTGCACCTCTGGCTTGTTTATTAAACTAGTTATGTCTTGTCTTTTTTTTGCATTTATTCTAAATCCGGAAATATTGGTAAAAACTATAAAGTGACCCCACACACTTCAGGTTCTACCCCCAGAGTCTCCTTTATCTCTCCCTCCTATTTTTTTTTCTGCATTCTATTCCCTTTGCAGTTTTTTGCCTTCCTTTTTCCTTACACTTTTCATTTTCCTTTACCTCCCCCCTTCCCTACCTACGTTCTTCCATTTTGATCCCTAGCTCTTTGCCCCTTTCTTAAACCCTTCCCCCTAGATATACCATGCATACCCAATCTACTCTTACCCTTTCTGCTCTATCACAATAAAAACATGACTTGCATTTTTTTTATATTATTGCTAACATAAAACACTTCATTATTAAACGGGTATTGCTCTTTCATTGAACGTATTAATATTTCTTTGGAAACTGTAATGAAAAGCTACACTCAGGTTTCACTGTCCTACTGACTCTCAGTTTAGTATGTAATTTGAAGGACAATAAAACACACGCACCTAACAATACCAAGTGATATAAAATAACAAATAAATTAATGACTGCAACAGCCATCCCTTATCTTAGATGATCTTAATTAGTCATATATAACTGATAGCACTTGCTAGATAATACTCAATACAATGTGACAAACTTAGAACTTGAATGTGCTCTAAAAACATATTTCACTTATAAGTGCAAAGTGCATAATAAATCCTCAAAACAAATTTTAGTCCCAAATGATGTGTGCCTCTGTCAACTCCAACATCATAAGATACATAGGAAGTCCATAAGACAAAATAGGAGTACTCTTATCCACCAATCCCACCATTAAGTGTTCTACCACCAGTGATTGTAAACTCTCCTCACTCACCAGATTCCATTCAATTCCTAGTTATACAACAAGAAAATTCACATAGCACTTTGTGGTCCCCCAAGGACATTCTTGGATCTCCTGATCGGCACATTTCTGTGCTGTTACCTTCTCCACAGTTGTCTCAATGATGTTCCAATGGTAAAAACGGCATATATTTAAAAAAGAGAGAGAAGAGGAATCCTCTCATAGCGTAAAGCTGTATATGTTGTTAAAAAGGTATTTTATGAAAAGGATTATGCCCATAAAAAATTGAAAAAACGTACAGGCAATACCCTCTCTGATCATGCAGAAGCTGCTGACTCCTCAGTGTGTGTTCCACGCTAGACCGGAAGTGACGGACTGGTGTGTCACTTCCACACACATCATTTGGTGTGTAATTTGCCTGTATCTTTGGTTTGTGTACCTTGGAATGTGCTGTACTCTAGTCCTTGTCATTCAATTTAGAATGTTATGACTCTTTATAAATAAAAAACTACCAAAAAAATGTAAAGTGACTCCAAAGTAAAATCCTGCTTTAATTGTTGGTCGCAGAGCCAAATTTTTCCTAGGGATATTGAACCAGCATCTCTTCATCATCTTGGGCAGCAGACAATCCTACCCTCTATAACTATGCCTGTACTACTGTTGCATAAGGAACACTAAAAAGCTACTATATCCCTTTGCAGTCATGAAAGATTTTTTCTAATATTCCAAACTGTCATACAAAAAAAATGTAAATTTGGTTGCATGTGCTAAAATTCATCAAAACCCCCTTGCAGCATTTCACAATATTTTAATATATCATTATAAAGAGTGGATGGGCTCTTTTTGCAAAACACTTCTCAGATTTGATCTTCCTTTCTGTATTAACTTCGGAAAAGTTCTTTGAATGTGCAATGAAGAATCGGAGCTGAAATCTCACTGAGGACATTCTGTTAGGAAATTACAGTAGTGGGCACAATGATTGCCATTTGTAAAAGCTTCAGCGAGCCTTTTTCAGGCTTATTGTTCCCACAGAGACAATGACTTGGCACACTATTACAGAGGAAGCAATGTTACTGGAAAGTGCCACCAAAAACTGCTGAATGTAGCTTTTATTGTCCCTGCAAATGAACCTATGGACATGTTGAACGGATTCTTGATAAGAAGCCACATTTTTATGTTTCCCTTTTTAAAAGAAAACCTGTATTGTCATTGATACAAAGTAAGGTTGATGTTGGATAACAGGAACAGTGTGGTGCCACATTATTGTTGTACAGTGGCAATAGTTCCCCTCCTTCCAAGGGCACTACCTGCATCCCTATGTTACCTATTGCACCTGATCCTTAGTGTTTGCACAAGCTCACCCATCGGCTCCCTCATGTTCCTTGTACTTCTTCCTCCACAAAGCATCACTTCAGAGCTGCAGTAAAACAGATAAAACAATTATTCTGCTGTTTATTATAAGTGTCAAACAGCTATCGCCCCTTTACCTAACAACTGGAATTTTACTTTCTCCATCAACCCATCTCCTACAATTTTTACCTTTTTTTATCACTTGCCTCTCCATTCCGATTGTAAGCTCTCATGAGCAAGGACCTCTTGTATTGAATTGCATTGTAACTGTACTGCATTTGTAAAGCATTGCACAAACCGTTGACACTATTTAAATCCTGTATAGTAGTAATAATAATAATAATAATAATACAAGCCATCAAAATTACTGATAGAAAATCTAATGCTAATCTATAATGTAAATTATAGATAGAAATGTGTTTTAGCAATTGCTGTAACAGTTTTCCAGTGTTTTAAAAGAGATAACAGGATAACACACGATTCTTAGCAACTTATTCTTCTGTTCCTTTATTTTTATTTTTCTCCACTTGTCCAAGCAGAACTACAAACAAATCCATATACTATTATTTGTTTTGGTTCACACCTTCGCAACTTGTCATGTGACTTGACAGTTCAGAGTCGCATGACAAGTCGCACCCTGTTAGGAACCGTTTAACTCAGTGTGAGTCAAGTTGCAGCGACTTTGAAAAAGGTTCCTGCACTATTTCTGTACTTTCTGCAGCTTGCATTGGTATCTGTTAAATTAAATCGCGCAGAATGCCAGCAAGCAATGAAATCTCACTGAATAACTAAGTAGCGCTACTTCAAAGCTGCACTGATGTGAACCAGGGCTTACAGAAAGTAGATTAACCCTATACAGTTTGCCATATTTTTATGGTCATTTAAGCAGAGGCATTGAAATAAGCCCTAACTGACAGAAGGGCAAAGAAGTGTGATCACATAGTTAACTGAGTAAACCATGTGGTGACAACACCTAAGGTACAGTCCCACAGTGTCAGGAGCGTGTAGCGCTCCTCCACCTGGATAGCTGCTGGTTTCATTCAAGCATCCTGGTTTTGGCTGTGATACATTCTCCCTGCCTGTCTGTCCATCTGCAAGGTGAGAGATATGACCAGCCTCTGGGTGGAGATCAAAGCCAGCCAAGCCTGCAGTCTCATGCTTGTTATATTGCGTTTGTAACACATGCTCCAAGCCTGTTGTCTGCCCTGCCTGCTAGTTTGGATTATCTTGTTGATTACTTTGGATCAGATATCGACTACTCTCTGAACTCTGCCTGCCTTTTAACTATGGATTTAACTTTGACTACTCTGAACCTTGCCTGCCTTGTATCTGGATTGTCATTGAACCACTCTTCCTGTTTGCCAACCTCAGGTACTTGTTTGCTGTGCTCAGTTAGCACCTGCCTTGGCATGGTAGTCAGGCACTATGGCTTTGTATATAAGACCTGGGGGCAACCGAGTACCAGTAGGCCTGCTTGCCTGATGGGAAAGGGGGCTGCTCTGGGTGAAGAACATAGAAGCTAGCTATAGTGCCTGACCACCTGTGTTAGAGGTAAGCGTGACACACAGAAGCTCATGAGTGTTAGAACACCTGAAGTTTTTATTCAAGGAATATTACTGAAGGACTAAAACAAATACAAGCAGCATTTAGGAGCTATAGGCTCCACTTCATTAGGCCAACAGTCTTTCTTAACTTGACAGATTGATCGATCCCTGTGTGGTCTACCCAAATTATTGCATAATGAATTCTTCAATAATGTTTCTTTTATGGATTACCCGTAGGGATTTCTCAATATGCAGAAAAACTGTTTTTTTTTTATCTTGGTATATTGGTATATTTATCTGTTTTGCAGACACAATACAAGCAAAACAATTATCATAGTGAATATGTATATTTCTATTAAATTTTCACAGAAATTAAAACAAAGCAAAAGTTATGTCCATTCTGGTATTCAACTGAAACTCCAGCAAAAGCTTTTTTTTTGTATAGTGTGGGGGGGTCTGTGGAATTTTTGTCAAGTTATAAATCTTTTCTGTGTCTTGAAATAAAGAGTTTTCCCCTAATTTCCTGTTTGGATAATTGCTACCTCGATAGGAAGCTACTGGGCATCCCCCTAGTAAAGACACAAAAGCAATCAAACCTGCAACAGGTTCTAATCCTACCCCACCCTACAAAAATGTGTCAATTACTTGTACCCTATGATGAAAGATTCCTCTCAATTCCTGTTTTATCTGGCATTCATCAAATAGACAAAAAGTGACAGGAAATATCTGCTGTGAGCACACAAACAGTAATATAAATTAATCCCCAATCTATCCATAATTATAATTCAATTTTAGAATAAATATATACTGATATGGGGGAAGAACAAATGCTTGGCCCATCTACAACCCTTTATCCAGACCCCTTTCCTCCCTTGCTTACCTTCTCCCCACTCTGCATACTTCTTTTCTTTTAGGCTATTTGTATATTTGGGGTCTATTACTTTTCCATTGCCCATCCTTCTTGGAATATCAAAAAGTATGTAGGAATGCTCATTATTCATGTCACAACTGGGGAATACCCACAGTATGACCAAGTGTGGCAATTTGATGTACCCATATTTGTACTTTCGTATTGTACCCCATGTTACTCGAATTATATAAAAATTGTTCAATAAAAGTTCTTTGAAACAACAAAGAAAGTTTGGGAGGAGTGCAGTCACATGACTTCTCTAAGTCAGGTAAATGTTCTTTACTTCTATTGTGGAGTTCTCTGCTGAGTTAAGCCCCTCACTGTGGCCAGAATGTTTTTGAATGGGCTGTAAAACGCAGGCCACAGAAACTTTGTGTATTGTGGAGAGCAGAAAAGTACCCCTTTTAGTCTAAAGAATACTGGTGGGAATGTCCACATCAGTCTGTAATTTATCTATATATAGAAAGCATAGATCCATTACGAACTATGGTAGTTACATACCTGCCACTATACCAGTCTATAGCATTTGACCTTATCTCTTGTACTCACTTCCTCATACTAGTTATATATTGAATATTATTCTACACTGAGCTGAAAATGTTGTGTTCTACTTTTTCCCGTTTGTCTCGTAGATCCAATTATCATACCTGCAATGTGATAAAGTCAGAAAACTTCATGCATAAAGTCAAAGTTTTCTCACAGTTGTTCCTTGACAAGCTGCTCGTCTACAAAGCATCGCCAAAAAGGCCAGCTTTTAATGATGTTCCTTAGAATGTTTTCAAAAATAATGACCATGCTGCTTCTTTAAAAATACTGCAACCCAACGTGTTCATCTCATTTTGTATAAACTACTTTTTTCTTTGGAAGACTTTGTATTTCTTCATAGTTGTATTTCCGATCCATAGAAAATGTGCATTCTATAAATGATTAATAGTTCTCAGCTCATGAAACTGGTACTTCGTCGCCACACATTAGAACAATTACCCAATGAGTAGTTTATTGATATAATTGTTTAGTATTGTTTCATTTTCCCATATTTTATTTACTTAGAAAATTTGTATGCAATGAACAGTCAAAAACCAGCACTTATTGGTAGGTATATCATCTTTGACAATGCATTAACTTCTCATGGAAGTTTTCCATGTTTCTGTAAGTACTCCCCCTTTCCCCTACAAGCAATGCCCCCAACCCCCTCCACTTTTTAATCAATTGCTAGAGTAATAAAAAATTAAAAATTAACCAAGTTCCCCAAATACTTAAATCTATGGTCAGGTGTGGTGTTGGGCCTAAAGTCTTTTATCTTCCACTGCTGAGTGGAAGGGTCCAGTGTCGCTGCTTGGCAGAAATGGGCGCTTTATATTGGCTATCCAGTGATGGGATCCTCTAGGGCTCCAGAAGACTTTACTGTGTGATGATGTCACAACAAGGGGACTGACTAGTGGTAGGCACTGACTGCAGTGTTGGATTATTATTATTATTATACAGGATTTATATAGCGCCAACAGTTTGCGCAGTGCCTTACAATATAAGAGAGACAGTACAATTACAATACATTCCAGTACAGAAGGAATATGAGGGCCCTGCTCATGGAGCCTACAATCTAAAGGAAGGGGGAGGTGATACAAAAAGGTGATAGCTGCGGGGGATGATCTGGTGGAGGTGATTCAAGTACAGTTCTTAGGTGGAGGTGGGGTAGGCTTCCCTGAAGAAGTGAGTTTTCAAAGATCGCTTCAAGGCAGACAGGGTGGGGGCTGACCGGACATCCTGTGGTAGGGAATTCCAGAGGATGGGAGAGGCTTTGGAGAAGTCCTGGAGGCGAGTGTGGGAGGAGGTGATGAGGGAGCTAGAGGGGAAGATATCATGGGAGGAGCGGAGTGGATGAGGTCGGTGATGTAGCTAGGGGCAGTGTTGTGGATGACTTTGTAAGCTGTGGTTAGTATTTTGAATTTTATACGTTGAGTTAGTGGAAGCCAGGGAAGGGATTGGCAGAGAGGGGCAGCAGTCGCTGATCGGTTGGTAAGGTGTATGAGTCTAGCAGCAGCATTCATAATAGACTGAAGGGAGGATAGCCTGTTTAACGGTAGACCAATGAGGAGGGAGTTGCAGTAATTAAGGCGGGATATAACCAAGGCGTGGATAAGTTGTTTTGTGATGTCATTGGTCAGAAAGGGGTGGATTTTGGAAATGTTCTGGAGGTTGAGGCGGCAGGATTTAGCCAGTAAGTGGATGTGGGGCCCAAAGAAGAGGTCAGAGTCTAGGATTTTGCCTAGCACCCTGGCATGAGGGGAAGGACCAATGGTTGTGCTGTTGATCTTAATGGTAAAGTCGTGAGTGGGGGATCGGGGAGGAGGAAATATTACAAGCTCAGTTTTTGAAAGATTGAGTTTAAGGGAGTGATGTGACATCCATACTGATATGTCACTTAGTAGATTTGTGATACGTGAGGAGATTGAGGGGGTGAGCTGGGGAGTGGAGAGATAGATCTGGGTGTCATCAGCATAGAGGTGGTATTGTAAGTTATCAGTTGTATGATAATTATTATCAATATACAGTATTTATATAGCACCAACAGTTTGGGCAGTGCTTTACAATATAAAGGGAGACAGTACAGTTACAATACAATATTAAGAGAGCCCTGCTCATAAGAGCTTACATTCCAATAGGGTGGGGTAAGTGGTACAAAATGTTACAACTGTGGGGGATGAGCTGATGGAAGTTATAAAAGAATAGGAGAAAGCCAGACAGACTGAGGTAAAGAGTTTCAGAGGATGGGAAAGACTCTGGAGAAGTCCTGGATCACCAGTGTTCACTCCAGGAAAAGGTGCCAGCGAGGGAAACATGATGGTGGATTCAGGTAAGTAACAGCCTAAGTGCAGCCAAAATCAAAAACAAAAAAATCAGCACATGGGTCATAACTTACAGTAGGATGTGTCCCTGGTGCTGATTCTCCTTCTATTAGTAGTAGTCCTCCTCTATCCATGCCAGCCCATCCCTGCTACCATATTATTATGGTGTAGCATGGGTTAATACAGCTAAGGGGCTGCCCCAGCTCCACCATTCAAAGAAGCTATACTACAGCTTCTATGCATGTAATAAGATCTAAGAATGGAAGATGGGTGAAAAACTGATAGCTCTGCACCCTTCATTCATATATCCACTTCCATTCATAGAACTTTATTGTGAATTATGTCCCTTGTGCTAAATTTTCTGTTTTTGATTTTGGCTGCACTGAGGCTGTAAATGGGGGTTTCAAGGGTTCTTTTCATAAACACTTTGTGAATAGATGAAAATGTGTTGGGAATCATGGATGAGTAGGGGGTTTATATGTGCCTGCAGATGGGCTTAAAAGAAACCTGCCAGAGGAGTTACATATGCTTTCAAGTATACATGCTCTCAGCATAGAAGGCGATCTGTACTAGGGTGTGCAGAGGAAGACCTCATAGAGTATACAGTACAAACCAAAAGGGAAAAAATGTGTGTGGGATATCCTTTACAGACACCTAAAAAATAGACTGAATCTCAGATGACGATTAACATTTTTCATGCGGAATCCCAGTTGACCTGCAGTATTTTTTAAAGCTAACTGGAGTGAGAACGAAAAAAAAAATCCTAAATACAATTCCTGGTAAAACCTTTTATTGCTTTTAGACTGCATTTATCATTGAAAATGTATTCCAAGGGGAAATATTCATTAATCCCTTTCAAACCATATCTATGAATCTAGTTTTATAGCTGCTATTTTTTTTTTCATCATTTTAAATATCCATTATTGTGTTTCTGTGTAACAGCTATAAATACAGTCTCACAAAGGCATTGATTAACTGATACATAATAAAAAGGTCATTTTTAACAAGAGTTTAATGTAAATCCATAGAATAACACTGTGTTTGGGTTAACAATTATCTAGACACAGTAGTGACTGTAGATTGAGTTGGTAAAATAATCTTCTGTGCGCCCCGTATAAATATATTCCTCCTCAATGTAATCCGATGAGCATGGAAGAATTTCAACATCTGTTTAACAAGTGCTTATTGCTGAGCTGCTTCTTAGCTACTGCAGGCTCTGCTTTTTAACCTCAGAGTCAACCACAAAACATGCTGAAAACAAGCATGGACACTGTGCAAATCACTAAATGTGGAAAACACATTTCACCTCCTCTTCTGGAGTCAAAAAGTGATATAAATGTGAAACGGGCCAAAAGCTGGATTATGCTGTTTTCTTTTTCTCCTTGAAATACTCTCTTATAATAAAGATGGGTCAAAGACAATAACATATGTGGGGTGGAGAGGCGAATGTGAAATTGTGTTTAAAATGACCCTTGTTCAAATAAAAAACATAAGCCATCAGATTCTTGCAAAGCAAACTATTTATACATACATTTATACATACCTACCTCACTATATTTATACATACCTACCTCACTACCGTTACCTCCGATTTCCATTATAACAAAGAGAGAAGGTTGCGATAAGATCTTTAGAATCTGGCACATTTCCAGGTTTTCTTTTGGTGCCTGGTCCCCTTCTGTGGTTCCCATATATTACAATTTTTATCCTTTAATTCTTTCAGCAACAGGGTCATTTTAGAGCCGAGTTCCAGGCAAATTAAAAAAAAAAAGCATTAAAGCTTAACTAATTTTGGGTTATCCTATTGTACAGTGTTCTTGTGTTAAAAAGTATCCTGTTCTCTTTGTATTGCTTCCTTTGTGTTAAAAACCTCTGCTTTCCTATTTCAAACTGATCATGCTAAGCATGAGAACACATTCATCCCAGAATGGTCAGTTTTCTGCCTGTGTTAGGAGAACAGCCTGCGTGTCCTCCAATAATCAGGCTTGTGCTGAAATACCCCCTGTGTAGCCATTCACTAGGAAGATTAGTGTACTGCTGTTTCTCCGCATCAAGCTCTCCAAGTCCCTTATGCAGCTGAGAACAGAGATCATGTCATCACTTATAAAAATAAAAAAAAATATGTATAATGTTTTTAACTGCTTCTCGTCCGCCCTATAGCAGTAATACTGCTTCAGGGCAGCACAGGTGTGCAAAATCACGTATATATATTTGCAAGGAAGGCGGGAAAGATGGAGTGAAAGAATGGAGGGAAAGAAAGAAAGAGGGAAAGAAAGAAGAAAGGAAGGAATGAAGGAAGGAGGGAAAGAAAGAAGGAAGGAAGGAATGAAGGAAGGAGGGAAACAGGAGACAGAAAGAAAAAAAAAGAGACGTATAGAAGGAGAGAAAAAAGAGAGAAAGAAAGAAAGAAAGAAAGAAAGAGAGAAAGAAAGAAAGAGAGAAAGAAAGAGAGAAAGAAAGAAAGAAAGAAAGAAAGAAAGAAAGAAAGAAAGAAAGAAAGAAAGAAAGAAAGAAAGGAAGAAAGAAAGAAAGGAGAGAAACAGGAGACAGAAAAAGAGAAGGGGGGAGAGAAGACACAAGGCTGGCGGGGAGTGTGGGCGGGGCAGACACAGGAGGAGAGGGCGGTAGGAGGAGGGGCAGCTTTTTCTCTCCTCTCCCGCCTGTATGGGGGGGTGACTGTCAGCACTGGGCTCAGAATATGCTGACAAATCCCCCGCAGCGCTGGAGGAGATGAGGGAGGGAAGGGGGGAGTGCTGGAGGAGATGAGGAAGGGGGGCACCGGAGGAAGAGGGGGGGCACTGGAGGAGATGAGGGAGCGTTCGCGGGGGGAGCATACAGGAGCTGACCGCACGCAAGAGATGGATAGGAGAGGCAGCCGGGCGGCACATAGAGGATCCAAGAAATGCAGTCCTCTATGTACTGCCCGGCCGCCTCTCCTATCCAGGTGGCCTCAGCCCACCGGCAAATGCCTGGTGTGCCCTATGGCCAGTCCAGGCCTGATGGGGGATGTCAGTGACACCAGGTCAGTTTCCCCCAGTGTCAGAATGCCCGCTGCAGTCCCGATATAAGTTGCTGTTTGCTACAATTACTAGTAAAAAAAAAATAAACAAATCTCAGTATATATATACCACCATTTGTAAATGCTATAACTTTCACGTAAACCAATTAACTTGCATGTATTAGGATTCTGTTTAGCAAAGACATGTAGCAGAATACATTTTGGCTAAAATTTGTGATGAAATTTGATTTTTTTAAATATTTTTAGTGGACATGTTTAATAGCAAAAAGTCAAAAATATTGTTTTTTTTTTCAAAATTGTTTTTTTTTTTTATAGTGCAAAAAATAAAAAATGCACAGGCGATCAAATACCATGAAAAGACAGCTCCATCTATTGGAAAAAAAGAATGTAAATTTCATTTGGGTGCAGCGTTGCATGACTACGCAATTGTCAGTTAAAGTAACGCAGCGCCATAATGCAAAAAAGGGGGGGGGAAATTCTCTGGAGGGCAAGTGGTTAAATATATATACACAAACGTTTTGCCTTTCATTTCTATTTAAATCTGAATCGGTTGTTTTACAAGGCAACAGTTCACATACACCTTAATAAAAAGAATGCTTGAAGGCATGAAATGCAATTAAAGGTAGACTATGTAGTTTAGGGAGAGTGATGTTTTGAAAATCATACAGGAATTGTTACCATTTTCTGTTATTTAATGACCAGTTCAAGACTGTTGTTGGTATATATACAGTCAGGTCCATAAATATTGGGACATGGACACAATTCTAACATTTTTGGCTCTATACACCACCACAATAGATTTGAAATGAAACGAACAAGATGTGCTTTAACTGCAGACTGTCAGCTTTAATTTGAGGGTATTTACATCCAAATCAGGTGAACGCTGTAGGAATTACAACAGTTTGCATATGTGCCTCCCACTTATTAAGGGACCAAAAGTAATGGGACAGAATAATAATCATAAATCAAACTTTCACTTTTTAATACTTGGTTGCAAATCCTTTGCAGTGAATTACAGCCTGAAGTCTGGAACGCATAGACATCACCAGACGCTGGGTTTCATCCCTGGTGATGCTCTGCCAGGCCTCCACTGCAACTGTCTTCAGTTCCTGCTTGTTCTTGGGGCATTTTCCCTTCAGTTTTGTCTTCAGCAAGTGAATATATTTATATATTTATTGAAATATATTTTGAAATATATTGAATATAGCCAAAATTGTAGTATTTCAAATATATGTCAATTTATTTGGGAAGAATATTTTTAAAATATATTTCAAATATATTTTTCTTGCACATGGGTATCCACTGGGGATACTATTGTAAAAGAGGCTGACAAAGAACAGAATTGCCATTTTAAAATACAGTCTGGGAGTCAAATGGTTAAATAGTAACTAAAATGGTTTTGGGTAATTTTTTTGTGCTGTTTTTATGATGTTTTACATTACATTACATGTTTTACATTTAATACGGGTCACCCACTTGATGAAAGATACACAATGCATTAGGGGTATTCAAAAGGAAGCATAGAGTAGACTTAGGTCCCTTTCAGACTCTCCTGATTGAAATTTCCAGCCATCTGAAAGAAGGGAAGTAAAAGGAAGTTGCCACTCGGACAGAATCACTTTTGTGTAGATTTCAGCTTGAGCTATTAACTTTGTAGACAACTGTCTTTTTTTCAGAAAAGCAGATGTGTATATGCTGGAAAAAGTGAAGAGGGGTCTAGGGCTCCATCTGCTGGCTGAAATGAGGTTACAAAAAATTCATAAGTTAAATCACATTTTTACCTAACCTAATTTGTTTTGTACTGTGCTCATAAATAAAGAAAGCAGATACAGTATACACAGATTTAATCATAAGTGTAATATCAACAAAAGCATTTTTAGGTTCAGGTGGAAAAGGAAAGAGTTAGAAACTCTGCTGAGTATTTATTATCTGTCTATAGTTCCATGAGTAAGAAATTCCCTAAAAGGAAATCTCCCCTTACTGGAACAGATATCCTCGTCAAAATATTACCTCTCGCCTCCTGCTCTGGGGTTAAACGTACAATTCTAGATTTCCTGTCACTTTCTCTCCCAGTAACAATGGACACCAGAATAAGCCAATCACCAGAGCAAACAGAAAGGATGAATTTCTCCAACAGGGGCACAGTAATAAACCTGATAGGGGCTCTAACCATCCCCCCACTGTATCCAAAAACTAGATAAAAAAACATGGCTGGAGTTTTGTTTTAACCACTTGCCGCCCTGCCACTGTAGAACTATGGTGGCAGGGTGGCACGGGCAGGCAAAACCACGTTATAAAACGTGTGTTTTGTAAACAGGTAGGGAGTGCGCGCGATGCGCGCTGCCGCCCTACCCGTCCCGCCGATCACAGCCGCGGGTGTCAGTCGCCGGGTCACAGCCGGTCCTTACTGGCTATCTCCCAGCGATCGGCGGCAATCAGTGACAGAGAGCACAGCTGCAGCAGCTGTGCTTTCTGTCACTTTCCTGACAGCTCGAGAACAAGCTGATCGAGACAGAAGAGTTTCTCTCTCTCGATCAGCCTGTCCCCGTCCAGCACACCCCCCCACCCCCTAGTAAAACACTCCCCCTCACACAGATAACCCTTCCCTGCAAAATAAACTTAACCCCTTCCTCCCCATTGCCATTAGTACAGTGTCAGTTTTTTTTTTTGCACTGATCACTGTATTGGTGTCACTGGGGATGTCAGTGACCCCAAATCAGTACCCCCCCAGTGTCAGAATGTCTGCCGCAGTCCCGCCATAAGTCACTGATCGCCACCATAAGTCCCTGATCGCCGCCATAAGTCGCTGATCGCCGCCATTATTAGTATAAATAAACCCCTAAAAATCCCAGTATCTTTCCCGCCATTTGTAAACGCTATAACTTTCACCTAATCCAATTAATTTACACGTATTGGGTTTTTTTTTTTTAGCAAAGACATGTCGCAGAATGCATTTTGGCAGAAATCTATGACTAAATTTTATTTTTAAATTTTTTTTTTACTGGACATGTTTTATAGCAAAAAGTCCAAAATATTGTTTTTTTTCCTCAAAGTTGTCAGCCTTTTTTTTATAGCGCAAAAAATAAAAACCGCACAGGTGATCAAATACCACCGAAAGAAAGCTCAATTTGTGTGAAAAAAAGGACGTAAATTTCATTTGGGTGCAGCATAGCATGATCGCGCAATTATCAGTTGAATTAGTGCAGTGCCGAGTAGCAAAAAGAGGCCTGGTCATTAAGGGGGGTAAATCCTCTGGAGGTGAAGTGGTTAAGCTGATGTTGATGTCACATGCAGCTTCCTTCTGACCACTGGGACTATCCTACAGTCATGTCTATGGACAACCCATTAAAATGTCCCGACAGCTCTGGAAAACACAGCAAAAACATGAGAACAACATTCTGTCCACATCATTGAGATTTTCTACAGTCAGCCAGGGCAGACAAGAGCTTATGTTATATTTCAATGCACGCAGGCACGTTTGATTGAAATAATAAGTTTTCTTTGATTAGTGGATGTATATTTACCAAATGCTCCACTTTTCAGATTCTGGAATGGTTATCTCTGTTTCTTAAATGGCAAGAAGAATGCAGCAACTCATTTTAAATTGTAAATCTATTTATATGCTAATGTCTCTGTGTTCCTTGCCACAAATAGCACCGGTGGTGTTAGACAATTTAATCACATACATGGATTAGGCAGCAATGGGCAATGCATCTAATTTTTCTTGCTCAGGTATTTTTTTAAAAAATATAATATGAGTCTAAACTGTGTAATTTGCCTGTTCTGCCAATCACTGGGGTTTCTGATGGATTATGTATTTTCCGTACCGAACATGGGCTGAATTATTATCTAAAATGGCTATCCCGTTGTGATCCAATATTTTAATTTTCATATTGATTATCACTAGAATTGCAATGCTCCCTGCTTGGGATTTTTTTGATTTGGCAATCTGTAGAGCTTTTCTGCTACTTAAACTGTGATATTAAAGGCAGATTTTTTTCCAAATAACAAACATGTTATTCTTACATGCTCTGTGCAATGATTTTGCACAGAGCAGCCCTGATCCTCCTCTTCTTGGGTCCCTTGCCGGTGCTCCTGGCCCCATCCTACTGTTGAGTGCCCCCACAGCAAGCTGCTCACTACCGAGCCTGGACAGGCTCACTACCGAGCTGCTGCTCTGTCTGTAAATACACACGCAGAGCATGGCATGGCCCCACCCTCCCCACTCTCTACTCATTGAATCAATGGCTCCCACTTCTGTCTTAGTCAATGAGGAGGCAGAGACCTGGGAGAGCCACTGCTCTCATGCACATTGCTGGATCAAGACTGAGCTCTGGTAAGCATTGAAGTGGGCTCCTGCACACAAAAGTTTTTTTTACCTTTATGTATAGAATGCATGAAGGTAAAAAACCTGGAGCCTTTACAACCACTTTAAAGCGCTTTAAATTACAAAAAGAACCTTGCGCATTACCTTTAAAACCATTTACTGAATTAGGAAGTTGTCAAAAACGTACTTACAAAAGCCATACGGCTATAGACATCAAGGGATACACAAACTCCAGTAGCTGACACTGGACACAAAATACAGATGCTTCATATGGACCTGAACATTACTCAATAATAAGAAAACCACTGACATGTTTGGAGGGCAAAATCCTTTCCTCAGCATTTCATTTTTCTAAGCTCTGAGGAAGAGCGGTTTAACCTCGAAACGCATCAGCTTGTTTGCTTGTTATCTATTGATGCCTAGGCCCATCTGAAGCATCTGTATGCTCCATATTCTCTCATAATTTAGGATTCTCTCCTTGTCTTCATGTATAGGTGCCTGGGCACTCAATCACCAAGCACCAGCATTTCTATCTTAGAGGAAGGGGGGTGAGTCACACAGAAAAGGTGCAGGCATTTTTTAACTATACAAAACCCTTTAACCATTTGCCTACAGGGCACTTATACCCCCTTCCTTACCTGGCCAATTTTCAGCTTTCAGCGCTGTCGCACTTTGAATGACAATTGCGTGGTCATGCAACATTGAACCGTATGAAATTTTTATCATTTTTGTCCCACAAATAGAGCTTTCTTTTGGTGGTATTTGCTTCCCGCTAGAGGTTTTATTTTTTTGCGCTATAAACAAAAAGAGAGCAAAAAATTTGAAGGTTTCTTTGTTTCTATTATAAAATTTTGCAAACAGGTAATTTTTCTCCTTTACTGATGTGCGTTGATGAAGCTGCACTGATAGGCAGAACTGATGGGCACTGATAGGCAGCACTGATGGGCACTGATAGGCAGCACTGAAGGGCACAGATAGGCGGCACTGACAGGCAGCACTAATGAGGTGGCACAGATAGGCGGCACTGATAGGTGGAACTGATAGGCGGCACTGATGATGGGTACTGATAGTCAGCATTGATAGGCGGCACTGCTGGGAACTGACTGGCGCAACTGCTGGGCACTAACTGGCAGCACTGCTGGGCTGCACTGATAGGCACTGGTGGGTGGCACTGATGGGCACAGGTGGATGGCACTGATGTGCAGAGGCGGGTGGCACTGATGGGCACAGGTGGGTGGCACTGATGGGCAGACTTGGGTGACACAGGTGGGTGGCACTGATGGGCACAGGTGGGTGGCACTGATGGGCACAGGTGGGTGACACAGGTGGTTGGCACTGATGGGCACAGGTGGGTGGCACTGATGGGCACAGGTGGGTGGAACTGGTGGGTGGCATTGCTGGGCACCGATCATCAGGGCACTGATCATCAGTGCCCTGATGATCGGTGCTGATCCCTGCTCTGACAACTGCCGGTTCTCGGCAGTACTTTCCCCACGTTCTGACAGCGTGAGGAAAGTGCAGCCAAGAACCGGCAATTGCATTTCCCTGTGATCAGCGTGTCATTGGACACGGCTGATAACGTGGTAAAAAGCCGCTGTGATTGGCCTTTTACCACATCATGTGATCAGCTGTGTCCTTAGGACACAGCTATCAGGGAGGGAGCGCGCAGGAGAGCGCATTCTGGGAGGACATCATATGACGCCCTCCCAGAACTGGCCGGCCGCAGTGTAGCCCTCATTCGGCTATCTGTGGTCGGCAACTGGTTAAAGGATCTGCATGAACAAAGCAAACGTTTACTTTACACATAACATGCACAGTGGCTTAGTGGTTGGAGCTTCTACCTTACAGAAAAGGGGCCTTCAGTTCTGGTCCTGGTTAGGATTCTATCTCTATGGAGTTTGCATGTTGTTCCATGTTTTTGAAGCATATGTTTCCTCCCACCAGGGGCGGACTGACCATTGGAGCACTCGGTCACTGCCTGAGGGCCTGGGGTCCGTAGGGGGCCCCATGAAATGCCCCTGGTACCTTTTTTATAGGCTTTTTTGAGTGTGGGCAAGGACACAGGGGCCCCATGATCCCCTATTGCCCGGGGGCCCCATGAGTTGTCAGTCCGCCCCTGCCTTCCACACTACAAAAACATGATGGCAGGTCATTTGGCCTATGTCTAAAACTGGCCTTAGTATGATATTCTCTTCAGAGCACCTAAGATGGCTGTCTCTTCATCTGCCCCAACAGCAGTTAAAGCCCTTGCAGTCTTTGGGAAGAAAAGTGCTATATAAATATTCATTAAAAAAACAACAAAACAGCCATATATATATTAGCTTTCTTTTGTCGTTGAAGTTATCCTTCCAAGATACTTAAGAGACTACAACTTAAGTACAAGAGATCAACACATTAAACAATCAGAAGTATTTAATCTCTTCTTGAAAATGATAATAAATAGTTACTCCAAACCTTTAAAAATAAAACCTTGAATCCATCTTCTATTTGTAACCTTTGTTTACTAGATTATATGAGAATAAGTCTAATGCACAATACGTAGCTCTGTTTACTCATCTGCTTCAATCAGTAGGATTTCAGATTTGAAGTGAGGAAATATTGAAGTCCTGTCTTTTCTATTTGCTCAAGTCTTTGTTATACTAGTCATTCATTATAATGATGGTGGTACAGATTGTTTGTACAGATCCCCTGTTCTCCCTGAAATAAAGCAATATTTGTTTTGTAAAACTTCAATTCGGCATCATCTTAATTGCTTTTTCAATTTTAATTGAATTTTAAAATATTTTTTGTTTCTTTTTTGTTTTTCCTTTAGAATTATCAAGTTAGGTGGGTGATTCTGCTGCTGGAGACAAATTGGCAGTGGAAAGATAGCTAAGTGAATGGCAGGATCACTAAAAGGCTTCTTGTCTATCACTATGGAATTGCTACCACTGCTAGATTTTCGAGATGAGGCAGTTCTCTGGGCCAGCAAGGGTGTGATTCCACAGACGTAAAATCACCCATCTGACAGCAGCCTTATATTGTTGAGTTTGTCCATGTGGTCTTCCATACCGGGCAATTTTACACCTTCCTGCCCAGGCCATTTTTCACGTTTCAGCGCTCTCACACTTTGAATGACAATTGCGCGGTCATACAACATTGTACCCAAACTAAAATTTTATCATTTTCTTCACACAACTAGAGCTTTCTTTTGGTGGTATTTAATCACCGCTGGGGTTTTTATTTTTTGCTAAATTAACAAAAAAAGACCGAAAATTTTGAAAAAAAACACGTTTTTCTTTGTTTCTGTTATAAACGTTTGTAAATAAATAAGTGTTCTTCATAAATTTAGGCCAAGATGTATTCTGCTACATGTCTTTGGTGAAAATAACCCAAATTAGGATGTATTTTTTAGTTTGTAGGAAAGTTATAGAGTTCACAAACTATGGTATAGATCTGAAAATTGATCAATGCTGAAGTACTGACAGCCAGTCTAATTTCTTGAGGTCCAAGAATGTCAGAACAGTACAGATATCCCCAAATGACCCCTTTTTGCAAAGTAGACAGTCCGACGTACTTCATAAGAGGAATGGCGCGTTTTTTGAAGTTGTATTTTTTTTGTCATAATTTTTCTAAAAATTAAAAAAATTATTTTCACAATTTTTTTTTTACATACTGTCACCAGTGCAGTACAGCATCATCATTTAACTGGCATGGCGGTGAACAGGGACACTGACTGGTGACAGTATGAAAAAAAAAATATTTTTTTTTTATTTTATTTTTTTATTATTTTGAATTTTTTAATACATTTTTTTTTATTTTTGTTAAGATTTTTTTTTCATATTTTACTATGACCAAAGTAGTACAATGTTACCATAGTAACATTGTACTACTTTGGGGAAGTGATCAGTATTTTTTTTTTTTTTACACAATTTGCTTATAGCAAAGAATTACTTTGCTATAAGCAAGCAATTACCAGAATGAAATCGATTCATTCTGGGTTTTTTTTTTTTTTTTTTTCTTTGTGCTTAGCTGTGATTTGGCCACAGCTAATCACATAACATGTGCATGTGACCTGCTGTGACCATTCACAGCTAGGCACTAGTATACAATGGATGGCATGAATGAAGCCATCCATTGTATACAACTGTCATGTGACTTGCTGTGATTGGTCACATGGCACCAGCAACGGGGGCCGGTACTCAGATCTGTCATCGGCCGTGTCCGAGGTACACGGCCGGTGACAGATCGCGCCGCTGCACGGCTCTGCAATCGCGCGAACTGCGCATGTGTGGGAGCACGCCAAATGGCGTGCACCCGGAATGGTGAAGCATTTTTGCCGCCGCCAAACGGCTATAGGCCAGGTGGCTAATGGTTACACCAGAACTCCAGACAAGAGGCTAAATACACCAACTATATTAGGTTAAGTTTTACTTTCCAGTAGGTTTTTAAATGTTTGTATTGTTCAACCTGTGCTGTGATCTAGACAGCAAAGCTGGACCCTTCATCCTCCATAATAGCAACAACACACATGGTCATGAACACACCCCCAATCTTCTGATTGGAAAATTAAAGAGCAGCACTGCCATACTCAAATAGAATTAAAGGCACAACTTTTTGCTTTCATTTAGGATAGAGTTAGGGAGGGCTATAACCCCTGTCAGTTTTTTTTTTAATCATCTGTGTCCCATTGTGGAGATTTCTCTTCACGACCATGGGAAGAAATCACTCCAAAGTGAGAGAATCCCTGGTTGTCTCCAGGGTCACCAGGACTAGTGTCCCCATTTGAAGATTTTTCCTCTATTACTTTTCTGGGGCCAACCTAAAATTTGATATTTCCTTTTACTTTCACTTTCGGTGATAACAGTAAATATGACAAATTGAGAGGATGAAGCTTCTGAATCTCCCTGACAGGGGGCACAGAAATCAATAAAAACTGACAGGTGTTATAATCCCTCTCCATTCTATCCTAAACTAAAAACAAGTTTTGCCTTTAGTTATAATTTAAATAATCACTCAATTCTCTACTCTTGTTAATCTTAAAACCCAACTTCAGTCAATGTTTTTTCTAACATTTTGGGCAGATTTATGCTATGTGTGCCCATTAACATTTCCCCTTACTGCCTGTTCTGTCCTACACCTGTCACCTGGACAGAAAGTTGGAGGGGGGTTCCTAGTGAGGACACATGATATAAAAGTTTTTTTTTACAGTTCCCATTGAAGAAACTGAAAAAAAAAACTTTTATACATCAGTGGTAACTAGAAAACATTTTATATCTTAAAGTGTTACTAAACCCATGACCCTGCACTCACTATATCTGGTCTCCCACAGTACACACAACATGGAAATGCAATTATTTTAGTAAATATAAACTGCTAAATATCTTTTCTCATCAGCAGTTAGAGCAGTCTTGTGACTTCTATCAGTGTTCAGCAGAGCACTGGTTAAAGCTTGTAAGAGGAGTTTTCTTTCTGCTCTAGGAGGACAGTGCTGATTGGCCCTGTGCTGATAACATGCACTCTCCTAAAAAAAGACCTCTCTAGAAATACACACCCAGCTGAGCATGTGCTGAGTGTCTCCACATGATATGTCTTATCAGGAGATGGATTGGGGACACCGGAAGAAGGGGAGGCTCAGACAAGTCAGGATCAAACACCATTTTTACACAATGCAGAGGATTAAACCCTTAGGTTCCACAGTGATTATATCAAGCAAATGCTTTACTGCATATACAGACTGATTTTCTTGTTGCGGGTTTAGTAACACTTTATTTTGTTATTAATAGTTATTTAACAAAGTTATCAGTTCTCATTGATATGTATAGTTATTATTATTATGTTATTATTATTATTATTTTGAAAGTGTAATACTTATATCACATCCAGACAAGGGGTAATTTTTTCCTTATAATAGTTATACAAATTTGACAGACGTTCTAACCATTCCTATTTCAACCCATGAAAATGTTTAGAGTGGAGTTGGGCTTAAGGCTCTGTTCACACCAATGTGTTTTTTAGTGCTTTTTACAGAAACGCACTACAGTCCATTTAACATGGTTTCCTATGGAATGCATTTTGCATTTTTATTCTGCCCAGCAATAAAAAAAATTCCACTTAAGCAAAATGCTAAAAACATGTAAAAAATGCATGAAAAATGCATATATAAAAAAAGAAAAACAAACTTCAAAAAGCACTGGAGAAAGCATCAAACACAAAATGCATATATGTGAACCAAGCCTTAATGGTAATATACACAGCAGTCCCTAAATAATTATACATTCTGCGTAAAATGGTCCCAGATTGTTGGATTACTGCTGCTATTTGGTTCGGTTTTTTGCTGTCCCTTCTTGATGTCATTGGACATTTTGTTATTTGACTAATACAAGTCAGCAGGATGTCTCTGTTTATGTGTTATTGTTCTGCTCTGCGAGGGCGTATTTTGAGCTTGTTATATTCTTAAAACAAAACTTTCCTAATAAAAATATTGAAACAGAAAATGGTCCCAGATTGATATAAGTAAATCTTGGTGATAGAACAATGAAATTGTTACAGTGTATACTGTTAGCCATATATCTACTTCAAAACTATTACACTGGAAGTTCTCAAATTTGTGTCATTGTTTTGTTCAATGTACAAAGGAAAAACAAAACGGTGCTGGGAGAGGACCACACATAAAGAGTCTAGATAGGTTAGTGACAAATGATGGATACAGAAGGAGAAATACAAATAGGGGAATAATAGTACAATAGTAATGAGTTCAAAATAGGTGGCGATGAAGTGACAAATGGAGACGGGGAAGTCCATAGTCAAAGGGTCCTAGGTGGTGGATGGATGGTGAAGGCAGCTCCCCATAGAGCGAAGCAGAATTTGTAGAAAATAAATCGGACACACGGGGGCACCAATCTCAGTGTAGAGAGTTAGAGATTTATTGGTAACAAGAGGTTTAGAAACTACTCACAAATGTAAGAAGTATAATAGCATGGTAAAGGAATGCCTTTGGTAAGCCCTCAGTCTGCCAGTGATGTGAAGATGGATCCTGGTTGTGCAGGATGAGCAGAGATGCAGCCGTCAGTGTTCAGCAATGCAGAGAGTTTTTTAAAAATGGCACCGAAACCAGCATGGACAGCAAGGAAGTCAGGCAGGTAACCAATGGCAGGGCAGGAACAGGGTCAGTTGATGTGTTTAGAAGCACTTGCTCCTTCTTCAGGTCTGAACAAGAAGCAAGCATTTTTAGTTTTAGTGTTTGGAAATGACAGGTCCTCACTATCATATGCCAAAGGAGATAATACAGGTCAGGACTGCCATGCACTGTGTATCTCCGGGAACATCTGCTCTCTTCAGGCTGGCTCTGTTATCAGCCATCAGGTTATATTTTTACACCTGCTTTCATCCATGGGAAGAAAGGCAAAGTTCTTGTGAGATGCTTCAGCGCAGTATTGTAGACTGGGGCGGACTGACCATTTGGAAACTCGGGCACTGCCCAAGGGCCCGGGGTCAGTAGAGGGCCCCATGAGATGCCCCTGGTACCTTTTTCATAGGCTTTTTTGAGTTTGGGCAAGGACACAGGGGCCCCATGATCCCCTATTGCCCGGGGGCCCCATGAGTTGTCAGTCCACCCCTAATTGTAGATCATAAAGCAGCTGTTCATTGCCGAACTTTGGATGGATTTTCCTGGCTGGTCTGGCATCCCCAGACAAGCAAGTGCCTGGGTTTCCCCCCCATAGCTCTACTTATGTCTGCATGGTACAGGCATAGATGTCTCTACAATGATCGGATATGAGAATGACCGTATGGAGGCCACACATCCAGTCTGTAGGCGCATTTGCTGTCATAGTTTGTGCCGTGTATGGGTACAGGCAGGAAATGTGTACATATCAAATCCATACCACAACTTTATATTTTGAGGTAGGCATGAAAACATTGCTCCCAAATATTCTTCATTTAAATGAACTGTCTCTCTTAAGCAGGAATCTCCAAACGTTTTAGTGCAAAGGCAACATCATATATTTTACAAATATTTGCAACCAAAACACTTTTTATAAATGAATGAGTCCTTTCCTTACACCAAGGTCCCCATCAGAATCCCCCTGCATTAGGGTCTCAATACGGGTTCCCCTTTCATCAGAATCACCCTTACGTTAGGGTCCCCATCAGAGTCCCCCTTACATCAGGGTTCACATCAGAGTCCTACCTTACATCAATCAGAGTCCCCCTTCTATCAGGGTAACCGTTGGTGCCCCCTTACATAAGGGTCTCATCAGAGTCCTCCTTACATCAGAGTCTCCTCTTACATCAGGGTCCCATACCTTACATCAGTGTCCCCATTGGAGCCTGCCCTTATATCATGGTCCCAGTGGAGCCCCCCTTACAATAGAGTCTCTCTTACATTAGAACACTATCAGAGGTCCCATCAGAGTTCCTCTCCAACAATGTCCAGTTAAAGTCTCCTTTACCTCTGTAATGCTTACAGAGTGACTGTGGCAGCAGGGCAGCAGCCTTGAGGCAGAACAGGTCTGGACAGAGAAACGTTGGTCCTTCTGTGAATGCTGGGGCAAGCATGCCATTGGTTGCTAGGATGCCGGCGGTCCTAACAACCAACCATGGGTATGATGGACACAGAGAGATCTGCCTTGGAGAATGCAAGGGCAGACGGTTTGGCTGGGGAGGCAAGCAGAGATCATAGGCGACCTCTGCTGAGCTGAATCTTAAGTCTGTGAACATTGAGGATATGCCACTGACCCTAGCTGCAGACTGGATAAAGTCTTGTAGTGTACCGAACGTTGTCCATGAGCCATAGATCGGAGGCCTCTGCTCCTAAAGCAGAACTAAACTCAAAGAAATACTCAGCACCTCATTGCAGCGATGTAGCGGATAAATCCCGCACTGGCTGCTGTCATCTTCTCCCTGGCTATTTCCAGGTGCAGGGTTTTTGGCCTCATGATTGGCCAGTGATGTAATGACATCATCCCGTGCATGTGCATGGAAGTCCGTCATTCTGGTATAGCTCAAGTGTGCCAGGAATGCATGATGGGCTGCGTATTCACAGCTCAGTGTGCATTCAATAGAAGAGTGAAAGCAGGCAGGAGTTTGTTATTAAGAGATATTGCATGTCTCTTCTGAATCAAAGAGCTTCCTGCTCACAGTTTTTTAAATGTTACCTTTCGCTCCACTTTAAGTAACCAAATCCTCCTATCCCTCTTTTGCTCTCAATTACCCTATTTTTAGTCTGCTATAATACAATGTATTATTTAACTATCAAAAGTGTTACACCACACTAAACCTTTCATTCAAACTCTCAATTATGACTGCTGAGAAGCATAGACAAAGAACATACAGAGCTAAAGAGATAATCCCTTGCCCCTTCTTGCTTACTAATAAACACAGAAACTATTAGTTGGAAGGGCAAGGCTGGGCTTTATTGAATTACAGTATAAAAAATGCAATCAATAAGACAACAACATCCAAATTCAAAGCTAACAGGGAAGAAACTTGCCAGCCACAGCAGAGCTGTGAGCACCTGATTAGCACAACAGAGCTTTAAGGCCTCACATTATTCATTTTGTTCTTTTGAAAAGGGAATATAAAGGAAAGGTAGAGCTAAAAAAAAGGAATGGTGGGTTTAACATAATTTTTTTGCATTTTATTTTTTCATGATTCGAATAACTGGGAAATTTGGTGGTGGTGGTGGTGGGGGGGTTGGGGGCTTACAGTGGGGCGATACCTCTGTCTACATACTTTATCCTATTTCTAACCTCGGAAAGTTGGGAGGCAAGTGTAAATAGTATTGAGTACATACTTTGGTTTTTAAAGTAACTTTTAAAGTGGATCTATATAGGCAAACTTTTATATAGGCAACTTTTTTTTCATTTTGGATAGAGTAAGCAGGGTTATAACCTATTGTTTTTTTTGTGCTATCTGTGTACAATTGAGGAGATGTACTTCCACTTCCTGTCCCATAGCCAAACAGGAAGTGAGGAAACCTCTGCAAATTAAAGGAATCTTTTGGGGCCCCTAGGTCACCAGAACATGTGTCCCCATTGGAACGTTTCACGCTCTTACTGTTCTGGGGAAAATCCCAATTTTTTTTTTTTACTTTTACGTTTGATGATAACAGTAAACCAGACAAATACAGAGGGTGAATCTCCCTAACGGGGGCAGAGGTAGCTAATCCCTGTCCACTCTGTCCAAAACTAAAGAAAAAGTGTTGCCGATTGTTATACTTTAGTGTTTGCATTTTGTCTCAATAGTAGCCATCATTTCCAAAACATTGATATATGTTGATTTTTTATTGCGGTGTTGGTAGCTTTGGTATTCTGCTGTATTTAGTGAGAACCTTTCTAGCTGTTATGGGGTATCTGCTATGGCTATGGGATACCATGTGTTTTGATGCTATGACATCATATAGTACAGAGACATTCTCTCTAAATAGTGAAAAGGCAGTCGGCAGCAGACATGTAGACCCTGAATCTACAGTAATGTTCAATGTTTTATGTTGACATCAGTGACAGCAGCTTCATTATTTAGTAGGCATTGTCAATTATATTTAGTATATTATAAATTTGGTGTTGGGGGGGAGGAATGGGGTGAAAGGGAAATAAACAGTTAAAGTAAAAAAGTTAAATACATGGGATCATGGATTACCATCTAATGTATATTTTTCTTTCTTTATGTGCAGGTTATTCTCATACTTACCAAGTTTTACCATGCCGACACGGGGAAGGTTCTAGAGAGCTCTTTATGGAGGTAGGAAAGATTACATTCCTGTTACTTCTCTTTTTCTCATCCTCTTTTTTTTAAATTTTTAACAAAACAAAAATCAAAGCATTCTATATCTTCTGTGTGGATTGTGCTTAAAGTGTAAGTCAAGACAGCTAGGATGGCACAGCTAAGTAGTTAAACCCCAATTGAATGCGTTAAAATTCTTTAAATACCTATAAAATTAAACCATAAAAGAGTAAATTTGTCTTCTAAAACCAGCTAACATGATCCTGCTGGTCAGTCTCCTATTTCACAAAATACAGTCTAGGTGACATAACTCAGAGAAGGTTCACATGACATGGGGAGGTACTGAACTGTCTATCAGCAAATGATCAGAGGATGTCACTGGAGGGTTCCAGGCAATGGAAGCTAAGGATTACATTATTGTGATGCCTCAACCAAAGCCCTTAGGGACTGTTACTTGATCAAGGCAGAAATTTAGTGCCTAAAAACAGCAAGTATGCTGACCACAGAGTTATAACATGGTAAGGCATGGCAATTGGACATGAGAATTGATACAGATACAAAAGTACCTTGACTTCCAATGTAACTACATTTTGATGTTAGATATTTGTTTTTTGTATGTACACTGATACAGTATGTAGTTCATATGTATGGAAAATGAAACATAACTTAGGAGTTTATCCTAGTACAACTGTATTGCACTCTGGAAAGATATAGAACATATAGGACACATTTCCAATGTGACTCTACCACTGGACAAAATACTAAAACAGTTCTGTCAAACATGGGAAATTATACCTTCAACAAAACTGACTACTGGACATGATCATAATACTGACCATTTATTCTCTAGCTCAGCCTTTATCAACCTTTTTAAAGAGGTTCTTCAGTCTGGCAAAAAAAAAAGTTAAAAATCAGCAGCTACAAATACTGTGCAGGCATGTTTGCTTTTGGTAGCCAGCTGTGAGGCTTTGTGTCTTCACAGCTGACTCCCGCTCTGCATGCTGGAGTTGCAGTGTGCTTTGTGAATGGACCTGCAGCCTCCTGAGAACTGTGATGTGTCCCAGGAGGTTGGGGCAGGGAGAGGGTGGGAGAACGTCTGTTGAAATGACCTATGCGATTCCAGCAGAAGTGGGAGCAGGTACCTAACAAAACAAAGTATCCACTCCCCCTAAAAAAAGAACAGTTCCAAAAGTGGAGGGGGGGGGGGGTGACAAAGAGTGGAACTTCCCCTTTTAAGGGAAGTTCAGCTTTAACATGGAGGAACCCTTGAAATAACTTTATGGGCTCAGATAGGTTAAATTACTATATCTAGAGTTTACTGTGATGGTCACTGGCATGAATGCTGCTTGCATTCATGGTCATAGGAAATAACCCCCACCCCACAGTTATCTTGTCATCAGGGGCGGACTGACAGCTCATGGGGCCCCCGGGCAATAGGGGATCATGGGGCCCCTGTGTCCTTGCCCAAACTCAAAAAAGCCTATGAAAAAGGTACCAGGGGCATCTAATGGGGCCCCCTACTGACCCCGGGCCCTCGGGCAGTGCCACGAGTTTCCTAATGGTCAGTCCGCTCCTGCTTGTCATTAGGGATTACTCATTTGAGAGGCAGGAACTGCTTATTGATCAAGGAGCCCCTAGCAACCTCCGGAGAAACCCTAGTATTCTATGGAACTCTGGTTGAGAAAAGCTGCTCTAGCTGTATACAGATATAGATCACTATACCTTCACTTTAATCTGTCTGCTGGAATGATGATAATGCAGTTATATTACATAATATTCACATGTAGAATAAAATTTCTTTCAACATGACCTATCTACTGGCATGATCATAAAACAGTTATATTAAACTACATACAGACGTAGAATATAATACCTCCAACATGACCTGTTCACTGCACATAATCAGGATACATGTGTATGAGACAATATGCAGACCTAGAACTTGATACCTCTGGAATGACCTACCCACCAAATATGATCATAATTCAATTGTATTAGACAATATACAGACTTAAAACACAATACCGCCAACGTGACCTGACCACTGGATATAATCATGATACAATTGTATTAGACAATATGCAGACTTAGAATACGAAACCTCCAATATGACCTGACTACTAGATAAAATAATAATAGAAATAATAATATAACTCTGATGTTTTATCAGATTGAATGCTTTCTGTGTTTTCTTTATGAAACAAGAGGTATGAGCATGTGCTGTTTTTCTGTGTGATCATTTCAAGGGTGAGCCCTTAAAGAAGGCTTGGGGAAAACTCTAGACTATTGTTTCATTCCATGACTGTTAGTCTAAGACTGTTCCATGGCCCAGTGGTAAACCTAGACATTCTCTTGAGAGTAGAGTATGTTTTAAGTCTTGATGGCCTTCCATAGTACTCTTTGGTTGCTTTAGCCTTGATATTGCCCATTATTCCATGTCATGGGGATTTTCCACTATTTCATGCAGAACATTGATAGCAGATGTAGCAAGGCATTTACGGAACACACTGTTAAGTAGTCATATGAAAGGGAAATGCAGGTACACAGATGAAAGACACTGGCACACCAATATCAGCTTTTCACAGGTTCAAGCCTTCTGTTCCTCATAAACTGACTTTCTATATGGTTGTGGTCTTGGGGCTCCATAGCCTTGTAGCTGCAATTAGTATCATATGTGTTGAGAATTATAAAAAATGCAAACACATGTTCAAACATATTTTGCAGACATGGAATGGATAATTTTAGATCTTATTTTCTTCTGTGTATGGCAGTAGTTGTTTGAGGATTATAAAACAATAGATTAAAATGTACATTGTTTTATTATTGTACCAAATGATACTTTTCTGTTGTATTAAATGCAATGTTATACTGTATTACTGAGAGGCAGAATGAGAGAGACGGGAAGGAAGATAGTGAGAAAGAAGAGAGATGGAGGAAGAGAAGGAATGGGGGAAAAAAGACAAAGGGAGGAAGAAAGAGAGATATAGAGAGGAAAAGAGAAAAATAGAGATAAAAGGATGAAGCAAGAAAGATAGAGATAAAGAGAGGAAGAAAGAGAGATATAGAGAGTAATAGAGAAAAATATAGATAAAAAGATGAAGACAGAAAGATAGAGATAAAGGGAGGAAGAAAAGAGGGATAAAGAGAAATAGAAGGTGAGAGAGAAGGAGAGACCTAGAGGGGGGAAGAGAAAGAGAAAGACAGGACATGGAGGAGAGAGAGAGAGAAAGTTAGGAGAAAGAGGAGGATCAAAGAGAGAGAGAGAGAGAGGGAGGAAAAGCGAAAGAGAGCAAAGGGAAAGTGAAAAAATAAATCAAGAAAGATAGAGGAAGGGAGAGAGAAAAAGAGAGGTAAAAAAAGAAGAGATGAAGTGAGACATAGAGGGAAGAAGATATGTGGGGAGGGAGATATAGGGAGGAAGAGAAAGACCGAGGAAGACATAGATAAAGGGAAGAAGAAAGATGACATCCAAGCTTGCTAACAAAAAGGAAAAAAAATATATGCACGACATTCTCTCCCACCCAAAAAGATAGAATTCTACTATTTGCTCATGAAGCCTGATTTGCAAACATTTACAGAGAAAACGGTTACAAAATACTCACCTATGTTGGCATTACCCAAAGCCGAAGGCTTGCTTCTACACATTTTCTGGGACTACCTGGTTCTTTCCTCCTTCTGCCTATCTCTTACAGGATACGCAAATGTTGTTTAAGTGTGATAAAAATTCACTCCTGAAACACCTTTTGAATGCTGCAAAAAGCGCGCATACCAGCACTCTGGAAAAAAATGATCCAGCCATAAAACACTGGCATGCTATAGTCTCTGACATCCAACTTATGTAACACCTAATCGCATTTTTAACAAATCAATCTGAAAATCATTTAAAATCTGGACGCCATGCTTAATGTACAGAGACTCTCTATAATTTACACTCACCATGGAGGGAACCCGTTGGAGGGAGGAGAAGCAACCCCTCTTTCCCCTCTCCTTTCTTCCACCCTCTACTCTCCTAACCCCTCCCCTTCCCATGTCCTACCCCCATATCATCCCCCCCCCCTTTTTTTTACCATGCTTTCCATTCTTTCTCACCTTTACACCTTACCCTTCTTACCAGTTTAATGCCCCCCGGTTTAATCTGTGTACCAAACCTGAAAAAAGACAATAACAAAGAAAAGTTTCAGTCATTATGGAGAATTTAAATAAATGTGTTATTTGATGGATTTTTCTGAAGATTGCATGTTCTGTCTAGCTGATCCTCACAAAAGAGAAAAACTGCTTTGCTTTGCCGACTTATTTCTAAAAACAGTAATTATCTGTCTCTCTCTCGACTGAGTACATTATATGTCACTGACCCATAATAAACATGTTAAAACACGTTAAGACTTACGGGTTCAGGAATAATTTGCATGCTTCTTCTGGGACAGTATTTAAAAAAATAAAAAAAGATATCAGATGGGCATTGCAACAAGAAACCTAGCATTTTCATAAGGAGAGGTCAGCAATGGAAGTCTCTGTATTTCTCTCTGTACAGGTTTCTTTTAAGAAAGTCAAAAGTGTAGAGTTGGATCTGCCCTGTTTCCCCTTGGACCATATTGTATGTTATTGCCTCTAAGGCAAATTCATTTTGGTCCATGTCCATCCTCTTGGTTATCAGGTTAAAGCAACTCAGCCTGTCCATACATCATATACTACTGGTGGAGTTACCCAAGGGTTGTGCACTTTGGCCTTCATACTTTTGAAAATACAGCTGGATTTGACCAGTTTCTCCTTTCAGACAATTGATCAGATTGTATCGTGTTGCCTCTAAGGCACAAGAAGTTTGGAAGTTGTATCTCACAAGGATACTGTTTGACCCAACACTGTGTCAATGTTACACCCAACTCAACTCACAAGAGCCCATGCACACCAATGTGACACATAGTCCAAGAAACTGCTGTTACATCTCAAGTGGTAGCTGCCTTCCTGTTGGTAATGTAAATCACTAGAATACTTTTTTTTATTTTTTTAGCTTTTGACTTGGGGCTGCAGCTCTGCAGCTCTGCAGCACTAAGTTACACATTTGGGGTTATTTACTAAAAACTGCACAATGCATAACCTGGTGCAGCTCTGCATAGAAACCAATGAGCTGCCAGGTTTTATTGTCAAAGCTTAATTGAACAAGCTGGAGCTAGAAGCTGAATGGCTGCCATGCACAGCTGCACCAAATTCTGAGTGCACCAATTTTAGTCAATCCACCCTTTATTTATTACTACAGATTGTACTGTTATCTGCCCAGTGCCTATATACTGTGTTTTATAATGGAACCTGTCGTTTAGCTTTCAGTTTCTTCATTCTGCATGACACCTTTTTAATGATCCTTTTGCACACTCTCTCTCAAACAAACTACTTAAACATTTGGCTTAATAATCCTATTAATATTGACCTTTCCGTGGTCCCTGAAACTTCTTTGAGAACATCCGGAACAAAAAGGGATAATTTAGCTCTGTCATTACTTCATCCTCAGCTTTTTTCTGAGTAATTTGCAGGATTCTATTTAGAACATCCTTAATTGCAATTTATTAACTTGTGCTGAACATTAACAGATATTAAAATATGTCACATGTGTTCCTGGTTATGCTGTATAGTCAAAATAATTTTAATTATCTTGCTTGCCAATTTCCTCCGATAATATACACCTGCATATACAAATCAGCAAATTACATGTGGATAGTCATTAGGCAGGAGAGAGGGCAATGAAAATATGCAAAGGGAAGAAACCTATAGTAACTAGGGATTGTCAACTTTCTGATATAAAGACAGAAATAAATGGGAAAGGTCAAACTAAGGGGAATTCCACTTTTGCTTAAAAAAAATATAGGGAATATAAATTGTTACACAAGCCATAATGTTATTAAAAATATAGATTAATATTAATTAAACCTTTTTATGTCAATCTGCCATTGCTGTAATTTTCATTTGTTTTTTTCCAATTCAACAAAATACGCCAACCTGGAGGTGTTCAGTACAGTATCAATGAGCTATAACACACCTCAACACACCAAAATTTGGATTCTGATGCATTTTTTGCAGTGTGTCATAATGCACACTGATAAGAAAGTGGGAGCCAAATAAATCCTATCATTGCTGTTATTGGGGTAATAGTAACCCCCAGAATTGGTGTTAAAGTCAGTAAGTGTAACCCACAGCGCTGATGTCATTGGAAGTAATACTCCCCCCCCCAGCACTGGAGACAGTGGCCGCAATCAAAACCCCCAGCATTGGTGTTAGTGGCTGTAATAATATCTGCCAGCATTGTGGTGAGTGGCAGCAATAATAACCCCCAGCACTGGTGCCAGTGGACACAAAAATACCCCCCCCCCCAGCATTGGTGTCAATGGACACAATAATAACCTCCAGTATTGGTGGCAGTCAAAACAATGGTCAGTGGCAGTGAAATATAACCTCACAGCATTGGTGGTCACTAGGATTGCCACCTCATCACTTTAAAATTGAACACAGATTAATTACAAAGATTCTGTGGCTGATTAAGGTGGCAATTAAACTCACCTAGTGCTTTATCTGCAATATATTGGCCTCAGAACCTGTGTAATTAATATGTGTTTGGTTTTGAAGGGTTGAGGTGGCAACCCTAGTTGTCACTTACTTGATCACATTCTCCCTTGTTGCTTTCTATCTCCCCAAGGCTGGAACGTGACTTGCACTGTTGAGTGGTGATCACTCTGCCTGACAATACAGTCTATAGGCAGAGAAGATTTCAGTGCCCAGCACCCCACTATTGCTCTGCTGCCCTCAGGTACTCAACAGGTGGCAGACCCCACCCAGCACATGGCAGACTGCATAAAGGGGGTTTACTAGCCACCTGCAGCCTGCATGTTGGGTACCAGGGCTATAGGGTGTTCAGGGGCGGACTGACCATTCGAGCACTAGGGCACTGCCCGAGGGCCTGGGGTTAGTAGGGGGCCCCATAAGATGCCCCTGGTACCTTTCATTGGCTTTTTCATAGGCTTTTTTGGGTATGGACAAGGACACAAGGGCCCCATGATCCCCTATTGCCCGGGGGCCCCATGAGTTGTCAGTCCGCCCCTGAGGGTGTTATGAAATAAATACCAATATTTATCTTATTTCATGCTCCTGCATGTTTCCTCCCCACAATAAAACCAGTCCACCAAAGTCATTTCTCTTTGTTGATCGACCATCTGCATCTCTCCGATGTTTTGTATAATGTGGGTCCAGGGGTCCTACTGAGAAAACTGAATGTCCTCCTACATTCTGGGAGTATCAAAGACTGGAGAAGCATGCTGATTGCCAGGCAAGCTGGAATAAATATAAATATTTCACCTTAGTCATTACCCCTAGATAAAATTGCCTCTTGCAGTGAGGGGAAGAGGAGTGGGGTAAAAAAAAGGCGATTATTTTTAGCTGACTGTAGTTCAGCTGTGACCAGGCTATGGACATTCAAGTATTGACATATTATTAAATATGGAAAAAATCCCCCTGCGCTCAGTATGTACCTAAATACCACACAAAGCAGCTGACACCTAATCCTATACCCATAGGTGAAATAAATGTAATAAACAAAAAGAGATGGTGTAGCGCTACATAAATAAATACAAACTACATATACATCATATAATGGTGAATAAAAGTGAAAAACAACACACGAGGTCCTATATTTGGACCAAAACGGTGACCTATAAATAAGTGATAAAATACACAAAAATACAGACCCGATCCCTATTCTGGGATACAACCACAAAAATGTGACCCATGATTCCCAATATTGGGACACAAAACCTAAATAGTATACAATAACACGTGTATATTGTGAGTCCCTAATGAGGCATATATATATACACTCTGTGCAAAAAGTGTAAAAACACACTAATACAAAAACAAAAACATATTATATAAAATAAGTGAAAATTGCAACAAAGTCCAATATATGTGAAAAAACAATCCAAGTGCTTCACTGCTTCTGAGCATGCAATATATACAGTGTGGGTACACAGCACACCGATAAGTGATCCTTCATTGGCTACAATGGCCTCTCATCTCCAATCGGCAACCCCAAGGGGCCATAGAGCCTTTTGGATCACCCCTGGATCCTTCCTGTATGTGCACTCTTTACTACCCGATCTCCTGGGAGTTTTAACCACACTTATCGGTGTCCTGTGTACCCACACTGTATATATTGCATGCTCAGAAGCAGTGAAGCATCTGGATTGTTTTTTCACATATATTGGACTTTTTGCAATTTTCACTTTGCATTTTGTGGTTGTATCCCAGAATAGGGATCGGGTCTGTATTTTTGTGTATTTTATCATTTATAGGTCACTGTTTTGGTCCAAATATAGGACCTCGTGTGTTGTTTTTCACTTTTATTCACCATTATATGATGTATATGTAGTTTGTATTTATTTATGTAGCACTACACCATCTCTTTTTGTTTAATACATTGACATATTATTAACAAGAAGTAAATGAGCTTTAGAACATACCCTCACTGACCTCTGTAGCTACAAGTACTGTAAAGCAATTAATCAATACATTTAAAAGTAGAAGAAGTTAAACATTGTGATACAGACAGAGTGAATGCACATTGGTGACACCAAAAACTGCATCGCTGAACCAGTAAACGAGTGTGTCACCTACTGGGCTGTGCAGTATGGCAGACGTGTGTAAATCACACAATTGTGTCTACAGAATTGCAACACATTTGGATACAGCAGACATATTGTATATATCACTCAACTGTATACAGTATTTGCTGTTGCTCAGTTTGCTTTATATTGTATGATTAAATAAATACAACTTTATATTCCCTCTGGGTCGCTGTTTTGGAGCGCCTCCAAACTTTGAGTTCCATTGTACGGAAGTACAGTAGTCAGTCAATATAGCATTTGGCATTCATGCCAGCTGGAGGCAGAGGTATTTGAACACATTTGATTGCTTTATTCGTATAATAAAATACACTTAAACTTACTCTGTGAATTCTTGTACTACAGATGACAGATACCACTGTATATACATAACATGATGAATACATATTTCATGCTTTAAAGAAAAACTAGGCTTTTGTTAAAAAAAAAAACATAGCAAATATAACTGGTATACTGTACATTCTATTTTGTCATTTAATTCTATTAAAAAAATGAATTTTTTAGACAGAATGGATAAGGGTTAGATCTGGGTCATTTTTGAGAAGGTTTCCTCTCGCTCTCTGTTCCTGAAATTTCACCTCAAACTATGTGTAGCCTGAGCAAACCAATTATACGAGCAGGTCATTGAGAATTCTAGAAAAGTCCCATCTATAGAGGAAAATTGCCATGCTTGAATATTTTGGCAGTTTTAGAAAATGATAGCTGACTGTAGATTGGAATGCAAAGGTTAACCCTTTTGTGGCCAGAGGTGTTCTTGAAAATTGAATGCCAAAACCAAGTTTAGTAGCATTGGTAGGCGTCAGTAACTAGACACTACACCGTGTTCCAAATTATTATGCAAATTATATTTTTCTCATTTACCTAAATAATTGATGTAAATAACAGTCAGCATAATTCTCATGTTCTCAACTATTAAGAGTACAATTCAAATTTATTGAACAAACCTCCTAATGATAACAGTATTTTTTTTAAACATAAAAAACTTCCAATGCACTGTTCCAAATTATTCCGCACAGTAAGTTTCAAAACACTTTATAGGTTGTAAAGAACTGAAAATTGTAATTTGTTGTGTTTGCAGCATATTTACTGAAATCAAAAGCTATTTCAATCAAACTTTTAACAACATTTTAACTTTTTAAACATTTGAACAGGTCACATTACATTGTAACATAGGACCCCTTATTTGATAGCAGCTTCACAAGTCTTGCATCCATTGAACTTGTGAGTTTTTGGATAGTTTCTGCTTGAATTTGTTTGCAAGATGTCAGAATAGCCTCCCAGAGCTGCTGTTTGGATGTAAACTTCCTCCCACCCTCATAGATCTTTTGCTTGAGGGTGCTCCAAAGGTTCTCAATAGGATTGAGGTCAGGGGAGGATGGAGGCCACACCATGACTTTCTCTACTTTTATCCCCATAACAGCCATTGATGCAGAGGTATTCTTTGCAGCATGAGATGGTGCATTGTCATACATGAAGATGATTTTATTACGGAAAGCATAGTTCTTCCTTCTGTACCAGGGAAGAAAGTGGTCAGTCATAAACTCCACATACTTTGCAGAGGTCATCTTTACACCTTCGGGGGCTCTAAAGGGGCCGACCCGCTCTGTTCCCATGATTCTGGCCCAAAACATGACTCCACCACCGCCTTGCTGATGTTGCAACCTTGTTGGAACAGGGTGGCCGTCCACCAACCATCCACTACTCTATCCATTTGGACCATCCAGGGTTGCACGGCACTCATCAGTGAACAGGACTGTTTGAAAATTAGTCTTCATGTATTTTTCTGCCCAATGCAGCCGTTTCTGCTTGTGAGCATTGGTTAGTGGTGGCGGAATAGAAGGTTTATGCACAGTTGCAAGACTCTGGAGGACTCTACACCTTGATGTCCGTGGGACTCCAGAGGCACCAGCAGCTTCAAATATCTGTTTGCTGCTATGTAATGGTATTTTAGCAGCTGCTCTCTTGATACGATGCATGAATCTGGCAGAAATCTTCCTCAATGTGCCTTTATCTGCACGAACCCATCTGTGCTCTGAATCAGCCACAAATCTCCTAATAGTGCGATGATCACGCCTACGTTTTCATGAAATATCTAATGTTTTCATACCTCGTCCAAGGCATTGAACTATTTTACTCTTTTCGGCAGCAGAGAGATCCTTTTTCTTCCCCATATTGCTTGAAAATGGTGCTCTGCTTAATAATGTGGAACACCTTCCTTTAGTAGTTTTTCCTTAAATTGGGCTCACCGGCCAATCTAATTATCACAGGTGTCCGAGATTGTTTTCATTGATCAATGGAGCCCTGACACACAATGCCATCCATGAGTTAAACTGGAAAACAAAATATTTCATCTTTGTGACACTAAAATAGAATTTGCATAATAATTTGGAACGCGGTGTACATATATGACTATTTTGTCTGTTTCACAGCATAACTGAGAACTAGGAGCACACAGTTGCACATTCCTAGTATTTTTCAGCATTCTAACAGTAAGGGGACTTTTATATTTGCACTTATGGGGGAGATTTACTAAAACTGGAACACTCAGAATCTGGTGCATCTGTGCATGGTAGCCAATCAGCTTCTATCTTCAGCTTGTTCAATGACCCTAGGTTCACATCTGTGCGGGTGGTGCCGATGCGGATCCGCACGAAAATCTGTGCATCCGCACCACCCGCAGAGAGAAATGCGGACCCGCGGGATGGTGTCATTAATTCTAATGGCACACCGCCCGCACTGGAAAACGCAACAGTACTGGGAACTATGGTTCCCGTGTGGGCTGCGTTTTCGGAAGAAGTGCAGGGACTTCTTCCCTGTATGTCACGGGCACGGGAGTCCATTCAAATGAATGGGCTCTCGTGCCTGTGCAAAACACAGTCCGCACGGCCGCATAGATGTGAACCGGTGGTTAAGCTTTGACAAAAAAAACCTGGAAGCTGATTGGTTTCTGTGCAGAGCTGCACAAGATTTTGCTGTCTCCAATTTTAGTAAATTAAACCTTATAGAGTCATATAGCAGTCACAATAGGGCTAGGAAATATTCACTACAAGATGTACAAGCTGGCAGAAGTAAACAAAGCATACAGTTAACCTAGCATTAGATATATTGTTTGAACTTAAAGCAAACCTTCACCATAAACTACCTTTAGAGGATACATTCCCCTTTAAAAAAATAATAATAAATACACTTCTTTTTGCTGGCATTTATTATTATTATTATTATTATTATTTTATTAGGAGCCTGTTAAGCATTGCGACAGTGAATTTGGGGAGGAAATCCCCGACTCGCTGTCACTAAAGGTGGTTTATTGGGTAGAGTTTGCAACAGTGAGAACATGTTACATGTTCCTCTCTAAAAATGGGTGGAACATGTAACATGTTCCCAAGGGATTCTTTAATTTGCCCTGCCTACTCTCCCCGCATCATCACAGTTGGATCTGATTTTTTTTACTGTACTGTAAAGCTGCAAGAATAATTTTTGTTCCCCCCAAAAGAATCTATGCATTCACAGATGTGCCGCTGCAGGGGGTTCAGACTCCAGAAGAACCTGCGGCACATCTGCGCATGCACAGGTTTCCCCGCACATGCACAAAGACAGGCTTTTATGATAGTCCCAAAACTGCAGTATTTGAACACATACAGAGAATTCCATGTGCGTGCGCAGATGTGTCGGAGGGCTCTGCCAGGACCCATGGACTGGGTAGAGCCCTTTGGCACACCTGCCAGAAATACAAAAATGATGATATCAGAAGGGGGTCCAGCCAAACTAAAGGATGTTAAAGTTGATCTTTAAGTTCTTGCTAAGTAATGTGTAAGTGTAACACTTGCAGGCATTTATTACCTCTCACAGAGATCACAGTACTCCCGTTGGCAATACCCTAAAATGGTTGAAAACCTCTGAAATGAAAACAATGAACAAAGCATATTGGTCTGTAGTGTGTACCTGCCTCAATCAAAAGCACTGAGTGTTATTTTTTGTCTGCTGTCTCTATTTTCATCTATCTGCACAAGTCATTTCTGACAGGTAATGCTGACTTCAAGGGATCCAGGGGGATGGGGAGGGTAGCTCCTGTGCACAGCCTGTGATTGGCAGCCTTAGCTGTGCATGTTTCCCTATGAGACTGTGTAGAGGGAGGTGTGTCCATTTCCTACTTTCTGGTCTCAGATTGCACTCAGTTCTCTCTGTGCTGTACTGTCCAGTGTGTGACATCAGATTCCTATCCCTTGCCTTCTGATGATCAGAAATTCTGAACAGTTTGCACAGCATTTCGGTTGATCAGAAATGCTGTGCAAACAGTACACTTAGAACTGATGTAAAGAAGAGATATGGCTGCAGATAAACAGGCACAATTTATGTAGGAGGATTTGTTTCATCTCTATGTATCACCTGAGGCTAGTCACTTCATATGTAAGGTATATGTAAGGGTTTACAATCTGTTTAATATGCTTTTTTTGGCTCCATCTTTATTCAGTTACTAATATGGGTTATCATTCTAGTTCCTGCACTAAGATGCTGGCTTAGAATTGACACAATTATATAAATCTTGGTTCCCGTGTGCACACGCCTGACACTGATCAGCCCCTGCTGCATCCTCTCACCTTGTGTCTGTAAAGTTACAATGCTGCAGTCTGATCATGATGGGAGAGCACACTGAGGACATGCTTCCACCTGCCTGAAGGAGACTGGTGATGGCAATTTAGGTCACCAAACTGGATCTCCTGGATGACCTTTTAATTATAAAAGATGGGGCTTTTCTGAAACAAAATATAATTTTTCAGTATATTGTAACATGTCATGATTTTTTTTTCATTATTGAAAAGTTCACTATGGTCTCATGAAGAATTCATTACAGAGTGCATTATAAATGATTTACATGCCCTGTGCCCTCTAGTGGATTATATAGAAAACCCAAAGATAGCACAAGTGGCTTGTATTGCAGCTAAACTGTCATACTGTGATGTCCATCTTGGGGGTGGGGGGAGATCGCTGAGCTGGGGTCCAGGTTCAGCAAATATGCACTAAGCTCTAGCAATCAACTTTAACTATTTTATTCCTTATTCTGCTAGCCTTAGTAAATACAAATGAAGGTATATTATATTTACTTGTTTTAAACTGGTTGTAAACCCTTACATATGCCCTGTGAAGTGAGTAAATAAACAAATCCTCCTACATAAGTTGTACCTGTTTATCTGCAAGTTTCTTTTCTCTACAATATGTTATAAAGCTTAAGTAAAACAGAGTGCAGCGTTAAAATATATAAATAGATGAGCACAGAAAAAAACATGAGACGGGAACAGGACTGCAGCAAGAAGGGAGCTAAATCAACTTGCAGGATTCCTGTAGTTTGACCCACCACCACCAGAGGGATGGAGCTTTGGATTCTGGCTGAGCACCATACCATCCTTAAGGGGACCTCCGGACTTCCTATATATTTTCCCAGGCTGATTGACCTACAGATTGAAGTTTACCCTCTTCATCTACTATAAAGATTCCAGTGGATATTAATTATATGCGCATTTTCCATGCGCGTCCGGTGAGTGCGCATTTTTTCCATTGTTTCCTGGTTTCATCAGCTATCTTTGGGACTTGTTCATATGAATCAATATATTAATCATGGACCATTTTCTTTTGCACTTTATATATTTTAGCGCTGCACTCTGTTTTACTTGTCATTTTATGGGTATACTGCGATTACCTTTAGTGCTTTAGCTGCTTTTCTAGGAGCACTCACTTTATACCATTTTATATGTTATAAAGCTTGTCTGAGCTGTTGGGAAAAAGGGAGTGAAGATCTGAAATTACAAACTGCAGAGCTCAGTGAGGAGAGCTCTGAGAGTTGATTGGAAGGAAGGGACAACCCCCCCCCCCCCACTATACAGCTCACAGAAACAGAGATGAGGCTGTATATCTGCTGAAGGTACTTCCCATCATCAATTTTCTCTTGGTGTCAGGATAACTTGTCAGAAGTGACTCATGCTGATAGCAGAGCAACAAAGCAGCAGAGAGAAATAACACTTAGTGCTCTAGATAGAGACAGGTACACACTATAGAGAGATATGCTTTGTTCATATTTCATGTCTGAGGTTTACAACCACTTTAAACTTTATTTTTTTACATTTCTTCATTGGTTGCTTCCTGGTTTCTAGCCTAGGCCAATATTATGTCATACATGCCAGGAGTCTTCATGGACATTTTTTCTTTAATCTGGAGGAGTGTAGAAGGGACTTTCACGGCTAAGCACACCCTCCTGCCTGCATGCCTGAGCTAAGGGCAGATAAATTCCAGAAAGTAAATGCTACATGAATCATCTGCCATTACTCAAGGTGGTCGTGGCTAGAAATACCACTAGGGTGTTTTTCATAGCAGTTTCTCAACAAAATAAAGCATTAAGTCATGGATGGATGGGTGAGTTTGCTTTGAATAATAAAAACGAATTAAAGTGGAACTTTAGTCAGAAAATTAAGTCCTTCTAGATCACTTCAGGCTGGTCCCCTTTGCAGCTATAGCTATGTAAAACATTAAAAATAAGTTTTAAAATCCAGTAATGACAACCTAGAGACTGGCAGCTGCTCAGGGGCTCTGGGTTTCAGCAAAATGGCAGCCTCCAGAAAAAAGTAACAGGAGCAATGCTGGAGGCAATTTGCAGCACACACTAATATTTGTAGCATCATTATTAAGGTGGAATATGTGCTCCTTTCTAAACAACATAATGTTTTAACTAGTCGTTATGCGCAAAGTTCCGCTTTAAATAGCGTTTTTAGTTTATGGTGCTCAGATTCAGTTTAGTTCCAGAAATCCATTTTTGGGGGAACCCCTCTTTAGGTTTGCTGTAAGATTTTTTTTTTCCCAACTAGTGTTTATTTGTCATGTTGAACTCTGTTCTGCTGGTTTGCTTCGAGCAGTAGAAATTCTACATTGATGCGCACAAGTACATTGAATTTTCCATCTGTAGCTTTGTTTACCAGATGATAATTGTCTAATTGTATCTGCTAATGCGTCTCCTTGATGTACAGCCTGCGTGAAAGTTATCATGCAGAACGCTAAAAGCCTCCATTAATTTTCAGCATCCGTTATCTGCGCAGTCAGTTGTGCGTCTGCGAGGAAACTATTTTATGCCCGAAGTTGCTATGAGGGTTGAGTGAAGTGGAATACATTTAAGAAGAAAGATGGCAAAATATACACATGACATTTTTTTTTTCTTCTCCTTGAATACAACAGTTGGGTGATGAAGGAAAGCTCCACATTATTCATGTTAGTTCTTGGTGGGAGCCATTTGTAAAGACAGTAATGCATTATATAGGAGATGACGGATCACTTTTATGGATTCACCTATCATAATAAGGCTGCGGATAAAGACAGAGATAGAAGGGGTGCCTAAGGACATTGACAGGAATAGATCTGGAGAGAAGGTGGGCTGGGATTGCTAGGTGTGAGACTGGAGGCAGCTCACACATATCACACGTATGTACAGTACATCACAGGTGGGATACAGATCTGATAAATATTGGGGATTTTATCTGACCTTAAAATAGAAGTGTACTGCTTTTCAAATGTCTGATTAGGTCCTGAAAAATAAACAGAAAAAGTGTGCGTCCTTTTCAGTTTTTTGGACCTAAACATGACAGGTTGTCCATTTACATCTGCCTGCCCATAGGCCTAACATGGTTCTGTAAAGTTCCATGTGCAAGAAGGAGAAAGAAACTAAACATATAGGGATTACACAAAAGTGACATCTGTTGCGTTCTGCTCCGATTCAGCAGGGTATCTGTTCACAGATCCCCTGTTGATCGCAATGAAAAAATAAAATAAACATGAATAGATCTGAAAAAGAAAAACATTAAAAAAGCTTATGCTTCAATAATCACCTTCAACTGAGAGATGACCCCTACAGTAATTCCTTTCTGCTTCTAGATGCTGCTAGTTTTGTGAGTTGAATGACAGCCAGCATCATTCAACCCACTTCCTCTGAGTGCAGAATGTCATGAAAATGTGTTATCATGCTGACCTGGGCTTAGAATACAACAACATGCAACAGCTCTCATTCATCATTAAAGCGGAGCTCCATCCAAAAGGGGAGGTTCAGATTTAAGGACTGCTCCCCTGCTCCCCATTAAGGATTGGCACCTTTGGGGGGCAGAGCAGGTACCCGGATTTGACAGGTAATCGCTCCCACTTCCGGTCTGATCGCCTAGGCCAGTGGTGGGCAACCTTTTTTTTCAACTGAGCCAAATCTCGCCAAAACCATGATTGAAATTTATTTTGAGAGCCACATTTTTAAAACTGAAAATACATCTCCCATATAGTAATTCATCCCCCATAGTAATTCATCCCCCATATAGTAATTCATCCCCCGTAGTGTAATTCATCCCCCATAGTGTAATTCATCCCCCATAGTAATTCATCCCCCATAGTAATTCATCCCCCATATAGTAATTCATCCCCCATAGTAATTCATCCCCCATATAGTAATTCATCCCCCATAGCAATTCATCCCCCGTATAGTATTTCATCCCTCGTATAGTATTTCATCCCCCGTATAGTATTTCATCCCCCATATAGTATTTCATCCCCCATATAGTATTTCATCCCTCATATAGTATTTCATCCCTCATATAGTATTTCATCCCCCATATAGTAATTCATCCCTCATATAGTATTTCATCCCTCATATAGTATTTCATCCCCCCATATAGTATTTCATCCCTCATATAGTATTTCATCCCCCCATATAGTATTTCATCCCTCATATAGTATTTCATCCCCCCATATAGTATTTCATCCCTCATATAGTAATTCATCCCTCATATAGTATTTCATCCCCCCATATAGTATTTCATCCCTCATATAGTATTTCATCCCTCATATAGTATTTCATCCCCCCATATAGTATTTCATCCCTCATAAAGTAATTCATCCCTCATATAGTAATTCATCCCCCATATAGTATTTCATCCCTCATATAGTATTTCATCCCCCCATATAGTATTTCATCCCTCATATAGTAATTCATCCCTCATATAGTAATTCATCCCTCATATAGTATTTCATCCCTCATATAGTATTTCATCCCTCATATAGTATTTCATCCCCCACAGTACTATTCCCCCCCCCCCCCCCCTTCTAGTAAGCCAAGTCCCCCGTGTCAATTCACTTACCTTTTGCGTTCCTCTCGCTGTCTTCCCGCGCCGTTCGGGTCTTCAGGGCGGACTGTGAGAGGAGCCTAGCTCCCCTCCCCTCACGTTCGGCACGCTGCCCCGCCTACACACATCCTGACAGCCACATGCGCAGGCCGGATTAAAAGGTCCGCGCGGACTTTTGGGGCTGCCAACCGAGAGGAGGCAGGGGAGCGGCCGACCGAGAGGAGGGAGGGGAGCAGGCGCCCGGCACACAGAAGAGCCGCATTAGACTGGGTAAAGAGCCGCATGTGGCTCGCGAGCCGCGGCTTGCCGACCACTGGCCTAGGCGATCGGAAGTAGAAGGTGTCCTCCTTCCTTCCCTCCTTGTAGTCTTTTGGGAAACGTGACAGGTCCCAAAAAACTACAGGACTATTCATGAAGCGCAGCACTTCTCGCGCATGCACAGTGGGTACCCGGCTGTGAAGCCACAAGCTATCACAGCCGGGTGCCCACACTGATGATGCCAGCCTTCTGGAATACAGGATGGCCGGTGGAACAGGCTGCAGGGGGCACACCACGGGACCAAGGGACAGGTAAGTGGCTGTTTTTTAAAAGTCAGCAGCTACAGTTTTTGTAGCTGCTGATTTTTATTTTTTGACAGCATGAGTGGAACTCGGCTTTAAATACACCGACAGTGTAGGAGTTAGGACAATTGTCACTGGAAGAGGAGAAGGACCTCTGTGCCGATATTAGGAGTATTTTGGGGGCTCTTCTAAGTTAATGGTTGCTTTAGCATACACACTGAAACCTCATACACAAATACATAAAGACTTGTGTACTACTATATAAGTATTAAATAAAGAAGGGTCTATTTATAAATGTTTTTGTACAGGATTAGGGATGAACTCAAAGTTTGGATTGAATGCCATATATAGTAGTGGTAGAAATACTGCTATTATACATGACAGCTTCATTGCTGTCAACAATTGCTAAGGAAAAGGCATGGTGCAGGCACGCGTCGTGTCCTTAGCCACTAGTGACATCAACCAGCCCCAATTGTTTACTGCCAGAGAATCCATGGCCATATAAAAAAAAGGGGTGGGGTTAGTGTCACATCACCAACAAAATATGACCATCCAAAGCCAAACCTCTGTTACTTCTCATGTCAAAGTCTCCATTTCCATTGGACACTTTCTTTTCTTTGTTTTTTAAAACAATTGCCTTTCTATATTATGTTGGGTTGTCATTGAAACAGTAGTAGAGGTGACATCTCAAATTGAAGACAATTATTCTGGGGACAGTTGTCAAATTTAGGATTTTCAATGACAGAAACAAAACCAAGACAGAAGTTCTAGCCTTTCTCTATTCTATCCAAAATCAGAAAACATTTGGCTAACATTTCTGTTAACTTCTCCCTTTCAATGTTCCAGGCAAAGTTAAAAAGTGAAAGGGAGGACATTGGCAGTTTTGGGTAGAACAGACAGCTCTTGATGGTCAGTCTTGAAGCTTTGTGTTTAATGGCAATGTATGAACAAAGACAATCCCCATACACTGTTCTGCTGCATCTTTTGTGGTCCCAGAATGAACCTTCTGCCTATGCTTGTTCTAACAACACCAAGTTTTCTGATCTAGATGTGTCAGAACATTTTGCCTTGTATGCAGTGTTCTTCATATTACTATTGATTTCCACCAGATTTGGGATTTTCAATGACAAAAACAAAACCCGGACAGAAGTTCTAACCTTTCCCCCTCTCTATCCAAAACCAGAAATGTTTCAGTTAACATTCCTGTAAACTTCTCCCTTTCAATGTTCGAGGGAAAGTTAAAAAGTGAAATATAGGACTTTGGTAGTTTTGGGTAGAACAGACAGCTCTTGATGGTCAGTCTTGAGGCTTGGTATTTAATGGCCATGCATGAACAGAAACATAAACCATACACTGTTCTTCTGTATCTTTTGTGGTCCCAGAATGAGCCTTCTGCCTATGCTGGTTCTAACCATACCCCGTTTTCCGATTTAGATGTGTCAGAACATTTTGTTTTATTTGCAATGTTCTTCTGGTTACTATTGATTGTCAAATTTGGGATTTTTCAACAGAAACAAACCCAGACAGAAGTTCTAACCTTTCCCCACTCTATCCAAAACCAGAAATGTGTTGGTTAATATTCCTGTTAATTTCTTCCCTTTTATGTTCCAAGCAAAGTTAAAAAGTGAAATATAGGAAATTTTTTGGGCAGTTTTGGGTAGAACAGCCTGTTCTTGATGCTCAGACTTCATGCTGTTTAATGGCCACGCATGAACAAAGACATTTACTATACACTGCTTTGTTGCATCTTTTGTGGTTCCATAATAAAGCTTCTGCCTATGTTGGTTCTAAAAACACAGAGTTTCCCGATCTAGATGCGTCAGAACATTTTGTATTGTATGCAGTGTTTTTTGTATTATTATTGATGCTTTGTTCCTAGCTGCCTAGACTAGTCATGGTTCTGTGCATTTTCCTACTGAACAATCAACAAGAAAATCCATTAGCCACCTGTTCTCCTAAACAGACAAGAAAACTGTCCCATGCAGCAGCTGGAAATTGCTTCAATTTTCGGCTTCTTTCAGTCCTTAAATTCAAACGGATCAACATTTCTTTTAAATGAGCACTCTGCATAAGGAGGAGTCATGTTTGCTTGCAGAGGGTCATTGACCACTTGTGGTTTCCTTAAATGCACCTTTGATTTAATCAAAGATCTTCTACAGTGGCCTTTTTGAGCAGCTACCTAGGTGACCTGGTGATTAATCAGAATCAGTAAGGAACACTGTGCTGTGATGGCAGTTGTTCACTATGGCTATACAGTTCAATGCTTTCAAGTCAAACCACGAGTAATTAGCTGCTTTGCAGTATGCTGCAAGATGAAGTGAGTACAGATGGTTGTCTGCCTGCCCGCTTTACTGCCCAGAGCCAACTCAGCAGAACCGGCCTTTCTGTTTACCCACTCAATGTGGCTGTTGATTTGCTTATTTACATACGTTCCTTTGTTATTCCTTATGTGAGAAACTGGATCTTAATTTGAGTTTCCATTTGGCTCAGTTTACACAAGAAATGGTTTATAAATCTTAGGGCAAAAGGACACATTCAGTTTCATGTAGTCAATTTGTTCCTAGTTTATATAGTGTGCTGAATGCAGTCATGTTTCGAGTGTGCCCTCTAATGTTGCTACCTTTTCTCATATAAAGTATACTCATATACATATCAGTGTGAGTGATCCAAAAGAATCCCTAATAGTGTAAAACTTCAAAGTCTTTATACAGTATGTTGTGCAAAAGGAAAGTCCATAGTCTCAGTGTGAAATATCCAGACATGCTCAGGAAGAAGGTGACAATCTTCTAAGAACCCAATAAGCAGAGGAACCAGTGTTCAAAAAGGAAAAATGCTTACCAGAATCCCATGACCCCCATGGATAGAGCGGTCATGACTAGTGTGCAATATGCATCCCCCAGCATGGTTCTCCACAGGCATCAAAGGGTTAATTATCCAAGCTCACAATGATATGAAACATGCCCCAAAGGTAATGAGGCCGGCAATAGTGTAAATCCATACGGCAAAGGATTATTAGAAGGATAATAAATAAAGTTTGCTCATAAAACACCTGTATAAAATTTCTGGCAGGAGTTACCAATATGTGTGATGACGTCAGGTGTCCAGGCCCCATCCCTACGCATTTTGTCAAATGTGACATTCTTAGGGGGATCTGTCACTCTGACATTACCAGGACCCGCTAAGTACAGCCACCCACTGAGATATATTATAGGAGGTGGCTTAGTGTGGTTGTGTGCTGAGGGTTGCATAAGGAAACAACATACACCATGATATATGCTCTGTGAATGCTTTAGGCCAGTGGTTCTCAACCTTTCTAATGCCGCGACCCCTTAATACAGTTCCTCATGTTGTGGTGACCCCCAACCACAAAATTATTTTCGTTGCTACTTCATAACTGTAATTTTGCAGTAGGAGGAATAGTGCCACGTCATTGGTGTCAGTGGGAGGAATAGTGCCCCGTCATTGGTATCAGTGGGAGGAATAGTGCCCCGTCATTGGTGTCAGTGGGAGGAATAGTGCCCCGTCATTGGTGTCAGTGGGAGGAATAGTGCCCCGTCATTGGTGTCAGTGGGAGGAATAGTGCCCCGTCATTGGTGTCAGTGGGAGGAATAGTGCCCCGTCATTGGTGTCAGTGGGAGGAATAGTGCCCCGTCTTTGGTGTCAGTGGGAGGAATAGTGCCCCGTCATTGGTGTCAGTGGGAGGAATAGTGCCCCGTCATTGGTATCAGTGGGAGGAATAGTGCCCCGTCATTGGTGTCAGTGGGAGGAATAGTGCCCCGTCATTGGTGTCAGTGGGAGGAATAGTGCCTCGTCATTGGTGTCAGTGGGAGGAATAGTGCCCCATCATTGGTATCAGTGGGAGGAATAGTGCCCCATCATTGGTGTCAGTGTGAGGAATAGTGTCCCATCATTGGTGTCAGTGGGAGGAATAGTGTCCCATCATTGGTATCAGTGGGAGGAATAGTGTCCCATCATTGGTATCAGTGGGAGGAATAGTGCCCCATCATTGGTGTCAGTGGGAGGAATAGTGCCCCATCATTGGTATCAGTGGGGGGGAATAGTGTCCCATCATTGGTATCAGTGGGAGGAATAGTGCCCCATCATTGGTGTCAGTGGGAGGAATAGTGCCCCATCATTGGTATAAGTGGGAGGAGGAATAGTGCCCCATCCTTGGTGTCAGTGGGGGGAGGAATACTGCCCCATCCTTGGTGTCAGTGGGGGGAGGAATAGTGCCCCATCCTTGGTGTCAGTGGGGGGAGGAATAGTGCCCCATCCTTGGTGTCAGTGGGGGGAGGAATAGTGCCCCATCCTTGGTGTCAGTGGGGGGAGGAATAGTGCCCCATCCTTGGTGTCAGTGGGGGGAGGAATTGTGCCCCATCCTTGGTGTCAGTGGGGGGAGGAATTGTGCCCCATCCTTGGTGTCAGTGGGGGGAGGAATCGTGCCCCATCGTTGGTGTCATTTGGGGGAGGAATCGTGCCTCATCGTTGGTGTCAGTGGGGGGAATAGTGTCCCATCGTTGGTGTCAGTGGGAGGAATAGTGCCCCATCGTTGGTGTCAGTGGGAGGAATAGTGTCCCATCGTTGGTGTCAGTGGGAGGAATAGTGCCCCATCATTGGTGTCAGTGGGAGGAATAGTGTCCCATCGTTGGTGTCAGTGGGAGGAATAGTGTCCCATCGTTGGTGTCAGTGGGAGGAATAGTGTCCCATCGTTGGTGTCAGTGGGAGGAATAGTGTCCCATCGTTGGTGTCAGTGGGAGGAATAGTGCCCCATCGTTGGTGTCAGTGGGAGGAATAGTGCCCCATCATTGGTATCAGTGGGAGGAATAGTGCCCCATCATTGGTGTCAGTGGGAGGAATAGTGCCCCATCATTGGTATCAGTGGGAGGAATAGTGCCCCATCATTGGTATCAGTGGGGGGGAATAGTGTCCCATCATTGGTATCAGTGGGAGGAATAGTGCCCCATCATTGGTGTCAGTGGGAGGAATAGTGCCCCATCATTGGCATAAGTGGGAGGAGGAATAGTGCCCCATCCATGGTGTCAGTGGGGGGAGGAATACTGCCCCATCCTTGGTGTCAGTGGGGGGAGGAATAGTGCCCCATCCTTGGTGTCAGTGGGGGGAGGAATAGTGCCCCATCCTTGGTGTCAGTGGGGGGAGGAATACTGCCCCATCCTTGGTGTCAGTGGGGGGAGGAATACTGCCCCATCCTTGGTGTCAGTGGGGGGAGGAATTGTGCCCCATCCTTGGTGTCAGTGGGGGGAGGAATTGTGCCCCATCGTTGGTGTCAGTGGGGGGAGGAATCGTGCCCCATCGTTGGTGTCATTTGGGGGAGGAATCGTGCCTCATCGTTGGTGTCAGTGGGGGGAATAGTGTCCCATCGTTGGTGTCAGTGGGAGGAATAGTGCCCCATCGTTGGTGTCAGTGGGAGGAATAGTGCCCCGTCATTGATGTCAGTGGGAGGAATAGTGCCTCGTCATTGGTGTCAGTGGGAGGAATAGTGCCCCATCATTGGTGTCAGTGGGAGGAATAGTGCCCCATCATTGGTGTCAGTGGGAGGAATAGTGTCCCATCATTGGTGTCAGTGGGAGGAATAGTGTCCCATCATTGGTATCAGTGGGATGAATAGTGCCCCATCATTGGTATCAGTGGGAGGAATAGTGCCCCATCATTGGTGTCAGTGGGAGGAATAGTGCCCCATCATTGGTATCAGTGGGGGGGAATAGTGTCCCATCATTGGTATCAGTGGGAGGAATAGTGCCCCATCATTGGTGTCAGTGGGAGGAATAGTGCCCCATCATTGGTATAAGTGGGAGGAGGAATAGTGCCCCATCCTTGGTGTCAGTGGGGGGAGGAATACTGCCCCATCCTTGGTGTCAGTGGGGGAGGAATAGTGCCCCATCCTTGGTGTCAGTGGGGGGAGGAATAGTGCCCCATCCTTGGTGTCAGTGGGGGGAGGAATAGTGCCCCATCCTTGGTGTCAGTGGGGGGAGGAATAGTGCCCCATCCTTGGTGTCAGTGGGGGGAGGAATAGTGCCCCATCCTTGGTGTCAGTGGGGGGAGGAATACTGCCCCATCCGTGGTGTCAGTGGGGGGAGGAATTGTGCCCCATCCTTGGTGTCAGTGGGGGGAGGAATTGTGCCCCATCCTTGGTGTCAGTGGGGGGAGGAATCGTGCCCATCGTTGGTGTCATTTGGGGGAGGAATCGTGCCTCATCGTTGGTGTCAGTGGGGGGAATAGTGTCCCATCGTTGGTGTCAGTGGGAGGAATAGTGCCCCATCGTTGGTGTCAGTGGGAGGAATAGTGTCCCATCGTTGGTGTCAGTGGGAGGAATAGTGCCCCATCATTGGTGTCAGTGGGAGGAATAGTGTCCCATCGTTGGTGTCAGTGGGAGGAATAGTGCCCCATCATTGGTGTCAGTGGGAGGAATAGTGTCCCATCGTTGGTGTCAGTGGGAGGAATAGTGTCCCATCGTTGGTGTCAGTGGGAGGAATAGTGCCCCATCATTGGTGTCAGTGGGAGGAATAGTGCCCCATCATTGGTATCAGTGGGAGGAATAGTGCCCCATCATTGGTATCAGTGGGAGGAATAGTGCCCCATCATTGGTATCAGTGGGAGGAATAGTGCCCCATCATTGGTATAAGTGGGAGGAGGAATAGTGCCCCATCCTTGGTGTCGGTGGGGGGAGGAATACTGCCCCATCCTTGGTGTCAGTGGGGGGAGGAATAGTGCCCCATCCTTGGTGTCAGTGGGGGGAGGAATAGTGCCCCATCCTTGGTGTCAGTGGGGGGAGGAATAGTGCCCCATCCTTGGTGTCAGTGGGGGGAGGAATAGTGCCCCATCCTTGGTGTCAGTGGGGGGAGGAATTGTGCCCCATCCTTGGTGTCAGTGGGGGGAGGAATTGTGCCCCATCCTTGGTGTCAGTAGGGGGAGGAATTGTGCCCATCGTTGGTGTCAGTGGGGGGAGGAATCGTGCCCCATCGTTGGTGTCATTTGGGGGAGGAATCGTGCCTCATCGTTGGTGTCAGTGGGGGGAATAGTGTCCCATCGTTGGTGTCAGTGGGAGGAATAGTGCCCCATCGTTGGTGTCAGTGGGAGGAATAGTGTCCCATCGTTGGTGTCAGTGGGAGGAATAGTGCCCCATCATTGGTGTCAGTGGGAGGAATAGTGTCCCATCGTTGGTGTCAGTGGGAGGAATAGTGCCCCATCATTGGTGTCAGTGGGAGGAATAGTGTCCCATCGTTGGTGTCAGTGGGAGGAATAGTGCCCCATCGTTGGTGTCAGTGGGGAGGAATAGTGCCCCATCGTTGGTGTCAGTGGGGAGGAATAGTGCCCCATCATTGGTGTCAGTGGGAGGAATAGTGTCCCATCGTTGGTGTCAGTGGGAGGAATAGTGCCCCATCATTGGTATTAGTGACACCAATGATGGGGCACTATTCCCACTGACACCAATGATACTTACCTTGCAGACCCCTGCTCCAGCCTGGGCTCGCTCCCTCCCTCCCTCTCCCATGGTACCAACACTTACCTGTCAGATGTCTTCCTTCTCCGGCCGCTCTCCTCTTCACTCGCTCGATCTTCACGGTGCCGCTCGGCTCCTCCTCTCCAAGCTCCACCTCTTTGCCGGTGATTGGCCGCCTGTGTGCCTCTCCTGAGCTACAGTGCCGGCGGCCAATCACAGGCGAGGATTGATCTCGAGGTGTGTCCAGATGACAGGGGCGGCATGTCATCCCGCCCACACCTGGAGACGGCGGTGGCGGCGGCGAGGAGCGGTGTCTCGGTTCCTAAGACCATCGGAAATATGTGTTTTCCGATGGTCTTAGGCGACCCCTGTGGAAGCGTCGTTCGACCCCCAAAGGGGTCGCGACCCCCAGGTTGAGAACCGCTGCTTTAGGCAATCCATCGGTGCACAACTGAGAACAGCTGCCTATTCTAATGCATGTCAATGGGCAGTTGTATGTGACATCAGGAGGTCTCAGGATTGTCATTACACAGGCTCCTAACACTGTACAGGGCCTACATAGGCATGTTCATGATGTCTTACTCTCTGTATGATCATACCACCAATTACCCATTCAGGTTAATTAACTACCTAGCAGTCACACAAACAGCAGTAAAAACCCAACAAAGCTTCTATTCTTCCTCTACTGTATCCAAAAGAAAACATTTTGGTTGAAGTATATGTAAACTCTGGTCTGCAAATGGCTGTAAACTTCACACATGAAAAAATAACAAAGCATATCCTTCTTTAGCGTGTAGTTGCCTCAATCCAAAGTGCTCAGTGTCATTTCTCTTTGCTGTCTACTCTGCTATTTTCATGAGTCACTTCTCTTTGCATGAGCTAACACCAGATAATTTCAAGTTACGGTCCTGCCCCCCTCCAATACACAGCAGGTAATTGACAGCCTTAACTGCCCATGTTTCCCTATAACAGTGTGTAGGGTGGGGGGGGGGGTTTCATTCCCACTGAGACCACTCAGGTCTCAGATTAAACTGAGCTCTGTGCTTTATGCTGTACGGTGCATACCATCAGATCCCCACCCCTGCCCTAGGCTGAGATAGAGCCTTTGACCTGAGTGTTTTAGAAGGATTTACATGAGAGAGGGCTCAGATAAACAGATACAACTTATGTAGGAGGACTTATTTCATCTCTGTGTATCACTTGAGGCCAGTCATTTTAGCAGGTATATGTAAGGGTTTACAACCACTTTAATCTTCATTGATGGCGTTGAGGGACTTTGTTTTCCTCCAGGCTTTGATTCCTTCTATTTTGATCTACTAAACCTTCCAGTAAATGACTACCTGTCCAAGGGTGACACTGCTGACACAGTCTGTGCAGGAGAAACAGTGTCACAGTGCAAACAGTGTAAGGTGTGCAGACACTACTGATTGGCTGTGCATTGGCATGTGGTAGACCGTGCACATTTTTTTAAATCTAGTGGCTTTCTGTGCTTTGTTAGGTATGGTTTACTTGAAGTCTAATGCCATGATAAGGAAGTGAGGAGGCCAAGAGCTGGTGCAAAGTCTTCAAGAATATGGAAGTTAATTGCAGGGGATGCAGAGGACTTTTTTTTATCCTTAAGTGGATCATTTCACTGGTAGATTGGGAAGCCTTTGTGAAATTATTAGGGTAGCAGTAAATTGGTTCTATCTAGGTCAAATCTTGGCTCAGTTTGCTTGTGTTATTTTTATCTTTACTTATCTTTTATGTGATACCAAATCCATACAAATGATCTTTTAGCTTTTAAGACAGAAATAAACTGAATAAAATAAAATACAATTCTTGCTACCTATCTCTAAGTGTTGCTAGCTATTTTTAGAGCCTACGTGTTAGGTGACCCCGAGCTTCAGTGTGGCACAAAAATACTATTAAAAATTCAGTGATAACTGTGACCCGTGATTGATTTTCAGTCAGTCACTTCTTAAAATCATGTTTCTGAGGATGGTGTGTTCAATTATTTGCGAATAACCACACTGAACTGTCATGGGCTGCTGATTTAAGATTTTTTTTTTCATGGCCTTATCTGTAACTTTACCACATGCTGTAGAGCATGTTTTCTGAAATTCCTCCAAAATCAATTTATATGACACAATTTCATCTGGCTGAGGAATGCTAGATAGGATTAGAATCTTGACATAACTTGGAAGGAGCACAAAACAGCTGTGAGGATTGAAGAGTCACGCAGAGTTACGAGCCCGCCGGGCACTCATGTGTATCACAACTGCTCCTGTGTCCTCAGAGCAAACATGGCTCCCAACCTCAATATTTTTTTTTCTTTTGTAAATCATGCTGCTATTTAATAAAACAGTTACAGATTTTGGAAAGCAAATATCAAAAGGACAGATTAAAAATAGCATCAATGTTTATCATGTTTTTATATTAAAGATTATACAATATGTGTTTTTTGTACCCTTGACTAGTTAAACTGCAGAACCATTTTGTTTGCCAACTTTATCATTGCTTAGGATAGCCAATACATTAAGGTGTGTGTAGCCAGGGGTGGACTGACCATTTGGAAACTCGGGCACTGCCGAGGGCCTGGGGTCAGTAGGGGGCCCCATGAGATGCCCCTGGTACCTTTTTCATAGGCTTTTTTGAGTTTGGGCAAGGACACAGGGGCCCCATGATCCCCTATTGCCCGGGGGCCCCATGAGTTGTCAGTCCACTCCTGTGTGTAGCCTTTCTTTTGGTAATATTGTTTAGTTAGTTTTATATATATATATATATATATGTGTGTGTGTGTGTGTGTTAAAGGCAAAAATGAGTAAAACAAAACAGGAACATAAAGTACAAAAAATTTAAAAGATGTTTACAAATAAAATACATACTTTTTTTCTTTTTTACATTATGTGACAGCTCATGAGGAGAGAAATGTTGATAACTGGCATTTCCCTATTTACATGCGATCAGCTGTGATTGGACACAGCTGATCACATGACATCTTCGGCTCTTTCCATTGATTGGTGATCCGCCGTGTCTGAGGGACACAGCACACCACTGATCACCATGCTGCGCGTTCCCGACGCCGTGCATGTGCAGTTAGAGTGGGAGGACGTCATATGACGTCCTCCCAGAATGAGAGAACCGCCTTGCGCCCTTCATTGCCTTATATGGCGGGTGGGAGGCGGTTAAGGGAGGGCATGCAAAGACAACAAAATATTTGGGTTGTTTGGTATAGGCAATCCCCTGAGCTTCCAAAACTGTGGCAAGGTTCTGCCAAACAGGGTCAGATTAAACTTTCTACCAACTGGTTCATTACATTTCCTTCCGACTCCAGTTAAAGCAGAGCTCCAGTTTCCCTAATAAATTTTTGTTAAAAGCAGATTCACAATGACCTTTCAAATAGCGTTAACAATTTGAATAATTCAATATTAAAAGCATTGTAATTACTTAGTAATTCTTGAACATTTACCAGGATCTCGAAAGCAGGCAGGCGCCATGATGGCCATGGGCATCTGAAGCCCGCAGGTATTTATTTCCTGGAATCATGCTGCTGGCTATCCCAGCATGCACCACTCGTTCCCACGCCTGCGCAGTACAGACACTGCTTGGCGCGACGTGTGCAGTACAGGTTGCCATAACAATGGTGGGGACAGATGAAGTTCCTGCCCCGTCAGGCAACCTGTACAGCACTGTACTGCAAGGAAGGGAAGGAAAAGGAAAGTCTCTAAAGGAAGCAATGCTATTCAAGCATAGAGCACAGCAGCATACTGCATACACGTCTTCCTGTAATCATGGACTCCGGTAAAATGGCACGAAACACCTCCCATTTGCGTCATTTCCGGTTTCCTGGTCCCACGATTACAGGAAACCAAAGGACTCCTGGGTTACAGGAAACGACATCCCAGGAGACCTTGCAAATCGCCTTTCGACATCATCGCCTAGGCGGCCAGGACCGGAACTGCAGGCTTGCAGTGGATTAAAAGTCATGTATAATAAAAAAAACAAACACATCCAACTTGTTCTTTATTTCACAGGGACTACATAATAAGGTAAAGTATTAAAAATTTGTGGAACTCCACTTTAACTGATACAAACAAAGCCATAAGTATTACCCAGTCAAGACTTGGTGAAGTAGAGGCTGGAGTGACTAAAGGAGGCCTCCTGCCAATCCAGAACCAAGAACTAGAAAAGTTGGGACCACTGTTATCATGCTCTGACAATCTCCTAGATTGTAAGCTCCAAAGAGCAGAGCCCTCGATCCCCTCATGTTTTGCATTGTATTGTTGTTGTTCTGTCACATGTTCTGTCCCCCTTTGTAATGTATGGCGCTGAGCGAACTATTGGCGCTTTATAAATACTGTATAATAATAATGAGTTGTGCTGTAGACGTATGAAGACAGAGTGGGTAAACTGTAAGTGTCATTGAGTTTTTCCAATGCTGGAAGCAAAGTAAGGACATAGCTGCCTCATTCACCCAAGTGCATGACTAAATAATCGTAATGTGATTGTTCACCTTTGGAAAGAAATTTGGAAGCAAAGCTTTTTTTTGTAATAGAGCTTGCTTGTTTGAATTGATTCCATTTAATATAAACGGAGGGACAACTGTGGCCTGTAAAAAGCAGAACAATCAGTTAAATGTCAGGCATTTCAATGTGTCGTTGATCCCTCCCGAATGCACTTTTAAAATAAACACAGAACAGTGGGTGCACTAGAGAATAATAATGCTGAATGCGGGTTAGATTGCCGCCGAGCCCCGGAGATTGTTCCGCTTTGTGTGACTTTATCATATGACAAAACTGTTCATTCATAACGTAGCACTTGTACTTAATGGCTGTTTTATCACTCTGTTTCAATAAATAAGAAAGCGTCTGGCCTTGCTGAGGTGTCACTTGGTCCAATAAAAATATCGCTGATGAAATAATGGAATGCCAAAATACTTTTACACCCATAACATGGGAATAAAGATATTTAAACCGAAATGCATTGCAGGGCTTACCACACATCTCTTGGCTTTCCCATTTGTTTTGCTTTTATATGAAAGGCATTTAATATACATCTGCAGTGACATTAAGTGGACCTGTTTTTGCCCAGCAAGGGAACATCGATATGTAAAGTAGGTCTAAACACAACTCTTAAATCTCATATAAGCTGAAGCATGTTTATGTAATTTTAAGAAGTTTTTTTTTAGTCTTTCTAAATTTGTATTTTTTATTAACCACTTGCCTACAGGGCACAATTACCCCCTTTCTGCCCAGGCCAATTTTCACCTTTCAGTGCTGTCACACTTTGAATGACAATTGCACGGTCTTGCAACACTGTACCCATAGGAAATATTTTAGCATTTTTTTCACACATGTAGAGATTCTTTTGGTGGTATTTAATTACTACTGAGTTCTTCTAATTTTTATTTCCTGCATTATAAATGAAAAAGACTGAACATTTTGAAAAAAATTGTGATTTTCTTCATTTCTGTTATAAAATGCAAACTTAGGCCACAATGTATTCTGCTACATTTCTTTGGTGAAAATAACCCCTAATCAGTGTTTATTATTTAGTTAGTAGGAAAGTTATAAAGTCCACAAACTATGATATATATCTACATATCGATTAATCCTGATGTACTGACAGCCTATCTCATTTCTTGAGGCCCAAAAACGCCAGGACAGTACAAATTCCCCCCTCAAATGACCACCTTTTGGAAAGTAGACAGTCTGAGGTATTTCGTAAGTGGCATGGTGCGTTTTTTAAGTTGTCATTTTTTGTCATAACTTTGTGCAAAATGAATGCAAAATAATTTTTCATTTATTTTCTTATATACCGTCACCAATGCAGTACAGCCTCAACTTATAACTGGTGTGGCGGTGATCAACACACTGACCAGCAACAGTATGTAAAAAAAAATTTTTTAAATAATAGTTTTAAATTTAATTTTTCATTTTTACAGTTATAACTTTTTTTATTTTTTATGATTTTCTTCCTACTTCTGTGACCAGAGCAATGCAATGTTACCATAATAATACAATGTTCCATAGTAACATTTTTTTACACATTATGATTGGTTATACCTACAAATTTCATTGGTATAAGCAAGCATTTTTCATTCGTATAAGCAAGGATATGATGTCCTCCCAGGATAATAGGGATCCCGCTTGGTCATCATCGTACAATAGGCCGAGCAGGAAGGAGTTAAAATAATACCTGGTGCCATGAAGCTCCTTGTTCGCACACTTACTTTCTTGGAGTAACAACTTACCTACAGTTGTGTTTCTGTGTTGTCAACTCATCATATGCTCCCCTGGTGGAGACTACAAGCATCCGTGCCGACACACACAAATACTGCCCACCATTGCCATTAAACCAGTCCAGAAAAATGATGTGCAGCCAGTGCTGGAGTGAATGCATAAGGATTAAGCAAAAAGAGGCTGGAGGATATATTTCATGGGGAGAAAATATGGCAGTTGTATGTGCTGCATTGGGGTTGATTTACTACAGGCAAATAGACTTTGCAGTTGGGAAGTTGCACTCTGCAAGGCAATTTTCTTTAGAGTTTAGTGAATCTGGTGAATATCCAATCACGTGCAAGATAAAAAAAGATGTATATTTGCTTGCACATGATTGAATGATGGAAGTCAGCAGAGCTTCACCTCTTTCACTAATCTCTGGGGAAAATTCCCTTATGGAAGTCAGCAGAGCTTCACCTCTTTCACTAATCTCTGGGGAAAATTCCCTTATGGAAGTCAGCAGAGCTTCACCTCTTTCACTAATCTCTGGGGAAAATTCCCTTGCATAATGCAACTGCTCTTATAAATTGAACAGTCTATTTGCCTTTAGAAAATCAATCCCATGTGCATTAGCAGATTACATTTTTCGAGTAAGGTTTTATATCTACTTTAATTCCAGTCATGTGAGCTTCTTATGCTTATCCATCCTTCACTTCTCCTTTGGCCGGGAAAGTTAAAGTGTTACTAAACCCAGGACCCTGCATTCACTATATCAGGTCTCCCACAGTACACAGAACATGCAATTATTTTAGTAAATATAAACTGCTAAATACCTTTTCTCATCAGCAGTTAGAGCAGTCTTGTGACTTCAGTAGAGCACTGGTTAAAGCTTGTAGGAGGAGTTTTCTTTCTGCTCTAGGAGGATGTGAAACCTCTGACCCCCTGTCTGGATAGTGTTGATTGGCCCTATGCTGATCACATGCACCATCCCAAGAAAAAAAAAACCTCTCTAGCAATACACACCAAACTAAGCATGTGCATGTGACCATGAGTTCATTTCTATCAGGTAGTCATTTCAACAAGAGGAGAGGCAGAGAAGAAAGGATCAAACAGCATTTTTACACAATGCAGAGGTTTAACCCCTTAGGTTCCACAGTGAGTATAACAAGCATGCTTTACTGCATATACAGACTGATTTTACTGTTGTGGGTTTAGTAACACTTTAAGTGGAATGCCCAGTGCTTCTGGGTATGAGAAGACATGTGATCCCCCCCCCCTTTCCTTCTACTTGCAGGGCTAATACTTGCCAGTTGGCTGCTATGTCACATAGCGTTTAGAGAGTCCATAGACCTGATAGACCTTCAGCTTGCACAGGGTTTCATCCCCTGTAAGCTAAAAACATGGCAGGAGAATGGTGTATTTGCAGCTTAAGGGGCTGGCATTAAACTCAATCTGTTGCTTTGCCCATCATGGTAAAGCACAGGTTCACTTTGGAGTTAGAAAACACATACTGTAACATGACCAAAAAATCTGATACCTTCAGCTGCGTGCATGTGGATTTACAGGCCTACTCAAGCACCCCAGAATCCTGAAATACCAAGCACTCAATGTGTTCTGATCTTAGCTTCAGCTCTGCAGTTTCACTCCTTCCCTCTTCTGTCTCTCTAATGTTAACTTAATAGGGCCACCTATCTCATTTAAGGACTATTAATGAGGTCTAGAAGGACAGAAGGGAAGAGATCATCAGCAAGTCTTCAACACCAATATTCTGCTCCACTCACCTCTATCACTTAATGTAATGTGTGGCCTCACTGGTTACATGTAGGGTGTAGGAGGCAGGTGAGGGTGAGCTAGATCTTGAGTCAAAAGTCACAATTTTCATAAGTGAGCTCCCTATATTTAGGGGCATTTTGGAAAATGAATTAAAGGTCCATTAAGGTTCTACCAAGTGTCTGCAAGAGCACGTGCCAACAGAAAATAGAACTCCTTAATCCATTTGGTCTAAAGAAATGTATATAAACCTCTTTTTGAAGTAAATGTTTTTAGTGTATATTGCCTCTCTCCAGATTCATGTGAACCTCTTTTCTAGTGACAGGAACTCTGAATACATTTTACATTTCTCTTTCTTCAATGACTTTCTGCAGCAATTTATTTTTCCTTACAGATGACCTTTCTACAGATGCCAGTGACAAACAGACACAATACATCACTGTAATAATAGATCACATTGGTACTGGTATTACATTTAAAAACTATGTTCTTGTTCTGCATGAGGGAACCATAAAAATATGGCAAGCTTTATTTACAATCCTCCATCTCTGTTTTATACTCCTTTTTCTCTGTTGCCCAATAATGCCTCAATGTGTCTGTCTCTCCCTAATAAAATATCAATTCTGTTTGGTTGCTATGGTTTATTGCACCCATTGCACTTTGAGCAAAATCATTACTAAAAGTTTATCTCAAAGTTTTTGCCAACAAAGGTAAAGTGGAACATACTTTTAAACAAAAACCTTGCTTTGTTTTCAACTGAAGATGCTTTTGTCTGTACAGTATATACAAACCGGAGATGTGCACATCAAAAAGATGTGTTTATTCTTGGATTCATTTGTTAAGTCAATCATTTAATTTCATTATATTCGTTATATTAGAATTATTCATTTTGGGAATTAATTTTGTATGTTCAGATTCGTTTCATATATTTCGTTGTTCCAAATTATTTTGTATTTTCCGAAGTTTTTTCGGCACATTCAGATACATTTGTTATGTTATTTCAGGGACTTGCTTACCTTGCTTGACTTGCATACACCTTCAATGTGACTTGCTTGCAACCTCGATATGACATTGATGCGACTTGCTTGCTTCTTTGATGTTTTGCGACTTTGGCCAATCATAACAATACAGAGTGTGACACATATTATTGAGCATACAAAACCCTCTGAAGTTGCACATTAATTAATATCAATGAATGTGTTTTTTTCCTTATAATTTATTTTGGATTTTTTTGAAATTTGTCATTCAAATCTTTGAATAATGGAAACTTTGTCCAAATGTCGATTCTTAACTAAACAAATCAGACATATCTAATACAAACCTGTTATCAATTTTGTCTCCATTTTTGACTTGGGAGGGCTGCAAATTAACTGATTAGCTTAATCAAACGTATAATTTTTTTCTATGAATAGATCCACTTCAAATGACTGGTCTAATCCTGTACAATTCAAATTGAGCGCATGAAAAGAAAAATTCCTCAGAAGGGGTTATGTCCAATGAAAACCTCAAAAAAGTATAAAATATTAGTAAATACAATTATATATTGTAGATAACTTCAATAGTATACAAATTTTTCCTTTAAAAGCTCAGATTGGCCCTTGCCCTCCTATCTCTCCATTGGCACATTAAAATGATGACTAGACTCACTACCAACACAGATACTCCAGGGGAGGAGCCAAGCTTGGAAAAGTTGTTTTTCTACAAATAAATTAGCTGGCTGTACTTCTAGATCTATGGATTGTATTAACATGAAGTTTTCACTTAAAGCCTTGAGGTGATTGTAGCCGTATTAGTGCATTTGCGACAGAAACAATTGAGTACTGTCCGTGATACTTTTTTTATTTGCACTAACATACAATTTTGAGGACAAGCTTTCGGGGTATGTCCCCTTCTTCAAGGTCTAAGCAGTACTATTAAAAATCACAAAGTTTAAGCAGAATGTTAGAATGGATTGAGAGAAAAAAAAAAAAAAAAAAAAAAAAAAAAAAAAAAAAAAAAAAAAAAAAAAGGGCTACAGATAAGATACATCAAAAGTGGGGGGGGGAGGGGGGATACAACACTCACACAGAGGGGGTCAAGTTTTAGCTAATAGATAGTCATAAAGCTGTCGGATAGTGGTTGAGGAATCCCATGTCCAAATTAAGACCGTTATCTTTAGTGTCAAATAGAATTATCATTCTTAGTTCAAATGTTTTTCTTTCCTGGATGGATTTAAATTTTCCTTTCAGAACTAAAATATTGAGGTCTTCCATATTGTGGCCTGGTTGTGAGAAATGGTGTCCTACAGGTGTGCAGAGGTCATCTTCTTTATGTTCCTTGATGGTATGTCTGTGTAAATTCATCCGTGTTTGCAACCTCTGTCCTGTTTCACCAACATAAGATCCTTTGCTGCATTTTCTGCACTGGATAAGGTATACAACATTACTGGAGGTGCAGCTGTATGATCCGGAGATATTGAAGATCCCTTTTGAGTGTCTGACACTTTTTGATGGATTGATTTGGTTGCACAGCTTGCAGCGTTTCTTATTGCAGGGTTTGCTTCCATTATTTGTGGCATCATAATCAGAAGGAAGTTTCCTACTGATTAGTTTATTTCTGAGGTTGGGGGGTTGTCTGAAAGCTAGTATTGGGGGTTGCTGGAATATTTCTTTCAGAGTTCCATCCTCTGTTATGATGGGTTGTAAATCTTTGATTATTTTTCTTATCCCTTCTAGTGCCGGGTTGTATGTGGTTACTAGAGGTACACGGTTGTTTGTTTTTTTCTCTTTGTACTGAAGCAGATTTTCCCTTCGGGTTCTCAAGGCTGTGGTTATGCTGGTGTTGATAGTTTTGTCCTTGTAACCTTTCTTATGGAAGGCGTCTGCTAGTGTCCCGAGATGTGTATCTCTGTCTCTTGGGTCAGAACATATTCGGTGGTATCTGATGGCCTGACTGTGTATGATGGCACGTTTCGTGTGTTGGGGGTGGAAGCTGGAACTGTGGAGGTAGTTGCATCTGTCGGTGGGTTTCCTGTATATTGAGGTGTGAAGCGTATCATCCCTGATGTATACTGTGGTGTCTAGGAAGTTGACCTGTGTGTTTGAGTATTCCATTTTTAGTTTGATTGATGGATGAAAAGTGTTCATCAATGAGTAAAATTGTTTTAGATTTTCTTCACCTTCCGTCCATATGATGAAAATATCATCAATATAGCGAAAGTATCTGTATGGTTTTTGTTCCATGCTGTTCAGGAATTGTTCCTCCATGTCAGCCATAAATAAATTTGCATATTGGGGTGCCATTTTACTTCCCATCGCAGTGCCCATACATTGAAGATAGATGTCCTTATTGAAAGCAAAGTAGTTGTGTGTAAGTATGAATTCAATGAGCTGTGTAACATCCTCAGCAGTGTATTTGTTGTTTGGTGAGGATGATAAGGATCTGTGACATGCAGCTAATCCATCCTTGTGAGGGATATTACTATACAGGGATACTACATCCATAGTCACTAGAAGTGTATTAGATGGTAATTGCTGGATGTTGTTGATCTTGTTCAGAAAGTCAGTTGTGTCTTGCAGGAAACTAGCAGTATTCATGACTAACGGTTTTAAAATTTTTTCTACAAAGCCTGAGATTTGTTCGGTGAGTGTATTCATACCTGTTATGATGGGTCTGCCTGGATTTCCTGGCTTGTGGACTTTGGGCAGCATGTAGAAGTCCCCGATTTCTGGATGATCCGGAATCGCATTTATAAGTTCTGAATGTAGGTGGGCTGGAAGTGTTTTAATGAGACCTTTTAATTGCTTTGTAAAGTCCTGGGTTGGATCATAATCCAGTTTTTTATAGTAGATGGCATTTTCCAGCTGCCTCTGGCCTTCTTGTATGTATTTGTTTGTATCCATCACAACAACTGCTCCCCCTTTGTCCGCTGGTTTGATGGTGATGGCCTGATTGTTGCGCAAATCGTGTATAGCCCTTCGCTCTAGTGGTGAAAGATTGTACAGAATTTTCTTTTGCTGGGTGGATATCAGGGATGTAGCTCGCAATCTGAAGCTATCAATATAGGTGTCCAGTTTGGGGTTGCGTCCTTGTGGAGGTGTGAAGCAGCTGTTCTTTTTCTTTGTGTAGCACTCCATTGTCCTAGGATTCCTTTCATTATTGTGGAAATATTCTTTGAGCCTTAGTCTCCTGAAGAAATCCTCCATATCTGACAATACTTGTAAATGATCCAATTTGGTGGTTGGGCAGAATGTAAGGCCTTTGGAGAGGATAGTTAATTCTGGTTCAGAAAGTTTATGATTTGACAAGTTGATGATTCCAAGTTCCTCTGTAATATCCACATTTTCAGTCGGGTCAGCATTTACACAAGGGATACCTTGGGATTCCCGATTAGATTCCAGGTCACTGATGGTAAGAGGTATAGATGTTGGGTTGCTTTTATGTTTAGGTTGTATCCAAAAGGTCTGCTCTTGGTGTAGCTTCTGAAGTTTTTTTTGTTTCCCATTCATGGCAAGTTTTTGTGTTTGTCTTTGTAAAGTTTCCAATTCATTCTTGATTTGGTTAATGTTGGTAGGGTCCAATGATGTTAGGGTTTCAAACAAAGACTGCTTCTGTATCCTGATAGTTACCCTTTTTCCATACAGTTTGTGAATGAGGTGATTCCTTAATCTCTCACTGGTGCGTTTGCAAAGTCCTTCTGCATAAGGAGAGTTGATTGTATTTACGCAAGGATTTTTAATCCGCAGGCCTTGTGGTATGAGATTCCTCTTTTTGCATCTTGAGAGAAAGAAAATATCACTGTTGATCTGTGTTTCCTTTGTGATTAGGTTGGTTAACTGCTTCTTTATGCGGCTATATGCAGTATCTTCCATTTTGCTTGAGGTGATTGTAGCCGTATTAGTGCATTTGCGACAGAAACAATTGAGTACTGTCCGTGATACTTTTTTTATTTGCACTAACATACAATTTTGAGGACAAGCTTTCGGGGTATGTCCCCTTCTTCAAGGTCTAAGCAGTACTATTAAAAATCACAAAGTTTAAGCAGAATGTTAGAATGGATTGAGAGAAAAAAAAAAAAAAAAAAAAAAAAAAAAAAAAAAGGGCTACAGATAAGATACATCAAAAGTGGGGGGGGGAGGGGGGATACAACACTCACACAGAGGGGGTCAAGTTTTAGCTAATAGATAGTCATAAAGCTGTCGGATAGTGGTTGAGGAATCCCATGTCCAAATTAAGACCGTTATCTTTAGTGTCAAATAGAATTATCATTCTTAGTTCAAATGTTTTTCTTTCCTGGATGGATTTAAATTTTCCTTTCAGAACTAAAATATTGAGGTCTTCCATATTGTGGCCTGGTTGTGAGAAATGGTGTCCTACAGGTGTGCAGAGGTCATCTTCTTTATGTTCCTTGATGGTATGTCTGTGTAAATTCATCCGTGTTTGCAACCTCTGTCCTGTTTCACCAACATAAGATCCTTTGCTGCATTTTCTGCACTGGATAAGGTATACAACATTACTGGAGGTGCAGCTGTATGATCCGGAGATATTGAAGATCCCTTTTGAGTGTCTGACACTTTTTGATGGATTGATTTGGTTGCACAGCTTGCAGCGTTTCTTATTGCAGGGTTTGCTTCCATTATTTGTGGCATCATAATCAGAAGGAAGTTTCCTACTGATTAGTTTATTTCTGAGGTTGGGGGGTTGTCTGAAAGCTAGTATTGGGGGTTGCTGGAATATTTCTTTCAGAGTTCCATCCTCTGTTATGATGGGTTGTAAATCTTTGATTATTTTTCTTATCCCTTCTAGTGCCGGGTTGTATGTGGTTACTAGAGGTACACGGTTGTTTGTTTTTTTCTCTTTGTACTGAAGCAGATTTTCCCTTCGGGTTCTCAAGGCTGTGGTTATGCTGGTGTTGATAGTTTTGTCCTTGTAACCTTTCTTATGGAAGGCGTCTGCTAGTGTCCCGAGATGTGTATCTCTGTCTCTTGGGTCAGAACATATTCGGTGGTATCTGATGGCCTGACTGTGTATGATGGCACGTTTCGTGTGTTGGGGGTGGAAGCTGGAACTGTGGAGGTAGTTGCATCTGTCGGTGGGTTTCCTGTATATTGAGGTGTGAAGCGTATCATCCCTGATGTATACTGTGGTGTCTAGGAAGTTGACCTGTGTGTTTGAGTATTCCATTTTTAGTTTGATTGATGGATGAAAAGTGTTCATCAATGAGTAAAATTGTTTTAGATTTTCTTCACCTTCCGTCCATATGATGAAAATATCATCAATATAGCGAAAGTATCTGTATGGTTTTTGTTCCATGCTGTTCAGGAATTGTTCCTCCATGTCAGCCATAAATAAATTTGCATATTGGGGTGCCATTTTACTTCCCATCGCAGTGCCCATACATTGAAGATAGATGTCCTTATTGAAAGCAAAGTAGTTGTGTGTAAGTATGAATTCAATGAGCTGTGTAACATCCTCAGCAGTGTATTTGTTGTTTGGTGAGGATGATAAGGATCTGTGACATGCAGCTAATCCATCCTTGTGAGGGATATTACTATACAGGGATACTACATCCATAGTCACTAGAAGTGTATTAGATGGTAATTGCTGGATGTTGTTGATCTTGTTCAGAAAGTCAGTTGTGTCTTGCAGGAAACTAGCAGTATTCATGACTAACGGTTTTAAAATTTTTTCTACAAAGCCTGAGATTTGTTCGGTGAGTGTATTCATACCTGTTATGATGGAAAATGCCATCTACTATAAAAAACTATAAAATCTACTATAAAAAACTGGATTATGATCCAACCCAGGACTTTACAAAGCAATTAAAAGGTCTCATTAAAACACTTCCAGCCCACCTACATTCAGAACTTATAAATGCGATTCCGGATCATCCAGAAATCGGGGACTTCTACATGCTGCCCAAAGTCCACAAGCCAGGAAATCCAGGCAGACCCATCATAACAGGTATGAATACACTCACCGAACAAATCTCAGGCTTTGTAGAAAAAATTTTAAAACCGTTAGTCATGAATACTGCTAGTTTCCTGCAAGACACAACTGACTTTCTGAACAAGATCAACAACATCCAGCAATTACCATCTAATACACTTCTAGTGACTATGGATGTAGTATCCCTGTATAGTAATATCCCTCACAAGGATGGATTAGCTGCATGTCACAGATCCTTATCATCCTCACCAAACAACAAATACACTGCTGAGGATGTTACACAGCTCATTGAATTCATACTTACACACAACTACTTTGCTTTCAATAAGGACATCTATCTTCAATGTATGGGCACTGCGATGGGAAGTAAAATGGCACCCCAATATGCAAATTTATTTATGGCTGACATGGAGGAACAATTCCTGAACAGCATGGAACAAAAACCATACAGATACTTTCGCTATATTGATGATATTTTCATCATATGGACGGAAGGTGAAGAAAATCTAAAACAATTTTACTCATTGATGAACACTTTTCATCCATCAATCAAACTAAAAATGGAATACTCAAACACACAGGTCAACTTCCTAGACACCACAGTATACATCAGGGATGATACGCTTCACACCTCAATATACAGGAAACCCACCGACAGATGCAACTACCTCCACAGTTCCAGCTTCCACCCCCAACACACGAAACGTGCCATCATACACAGTCAGGCCATCAGATACCACCGAATATGTTCTGACCCAAGAGACAGAGATACACATCTCGGGACACTAGCAGACGCCTTCCATAAGAAAGGTTACAAGGACAAAACTATCAACACCAGCATAACCACAGCCTTGAGAACCCGAAGGGAAAATCTGCTTCAGTACAAAGAGAAAAAAACAAACAACCGTGTACCTCTAGTAACCACATACAACCCGGCACTAGAAGGGATAAGAAAAATAATCAAAGATTTACAACCCATCATAACAGAGGATGGAACTCTGAAAGAAATATTCCAGCAACCCCCAATACTAGCTTTCAGACAACCCCCCAACCTCAGAAATAAACTAATCAGTAGGAAACTTCCTTCTGATTATGATGCCACAAATAATGGAAGCAAACCCTGCAATAAGAAACGCTGCAAGCTGTGCAACCAAATCAATCCATCAAAAAGTGTCAGACACTCAAAAGGGATCTTCAATATCTCCGGATCATACAGCTGCACCTCCAGTAATGTTGTATACCTTATCCAGTGCAGAAAATGCAGCAAAGGATCTTATGTTGGTGAAACAGGACAGAGGTTGCAAACACGGATGAATTTACACAGACATACCATCAAGGAACATAAAGAAGATGACCTCTGCACACCTGTAGGACACCATTTCTCACAACCAGGCCACAATATGGAAGACCTCAATATTTTAGTTCTGAAAGGAAAATTTAAATCCATCCAGGAAAGAAAAACATTTGAACTAAGAATGATAATTCTATTTGACACTAAAGATAACGGTCTTAATTTGGACATGGGATTCCTCAACCACTATCCGACAGCTTTATGACTATCTATTAGCTAAAACTTGACCCCCTCTGTGTGAGTGTTGTATCCCCCCTCCCCCCCCCACTTTTGATGTATCTTATCTGTAGCCCTTTTTTTTTTTTTTTTTTTTTTTTTTTTTTTTTTTTTCTCTCAATCCATTCTAACATTCTGCTTAAACTTTGTGATTTTTAATAGTACTGCTTAGACCTTGAAGAAGGGGACATACCCCGAAAGCTTGTCCTCAAAATTGTATGTTAGTGCAAATAAAAAAAGTATCACGGACAGTACTCAATTGTTTCTGTCGCAAATGCACTAATACGGCTACAATCACCTCAAGCAAAATGGAAGATACTGCATATAGCCGCATAAAGAAGCAGTTAACCAACCTAATCACAAAGGAAACACAGATCAACAGTGATATTTTCTTTCTCTCAAGATGCAAAAAGAGGAATCTCATACCACAAGGCCTGCGGATTAAAAATCCTTGCGTAAATACAATCAACTCTCCTTATGCAGAAGGACTTTGCAAACGCACCAGTGAGAGATTAAGGAATCACCTCATTCACAAACTGTATGGAAAAAGGGTAACTATCAGGATACAGAAGCAGTCTTTGTTTGAAACCCTAACATCATTGGACCCTACCAACATTAACCAAATCAAGAATGAATTGGAAACTTTACAAAGACAAACACAAAAACTTGCCATGAATGGGAAACAAAAAAAACTTCAGAAGCTACACCAAGAGCAGACCTTTTGGATACAACCTAAACATAAAAGCAACCCAACATCTATACCTCTTACCATCAGTGACCTGGAATCTAATCGGGAATCCCAAGGTATCCCTTGTGTAAATGCTGACCCGACTGAAAATGTGGATATTACAGAGGAACTTGGAATCATCAACTTGTCAAATCATAAACTTTCTGAACCAGAATTAACTATCCTCTCCAAAGGCCTTACATTCTGCCCAACCACCAAATTGGATCATTTACAAGTATTGTCAGATATGGAGGATTTCTTCAGGAGACTAAGGCTCAAAGAATATTTCCACAATAATGAAAGGAATCCTAGGACAATGGAGTGCTACACAAAGAAAAAGAACAGCTGCTTCACACCTCCACAAGGACGCAACCCCAAACTGGACACCTATATTGATAGCTTCAGATTGCGAGCTACATCCCTGATATCCACCCAGCAAAAGAAAATTCTGTACAATCTTTCACCACTAGAGCGAAGGGCTATACACGATTTGCGCAACAATCAGGCCATCACCATCAAACCAGCGGACAAAGGGGGAGCAGTTGTTGTGATGGATACAAACAAATACATACAAGAAGGCCAGAGGCAGCTGGAAAATGCCATCTACTATAAAAAACTGGATTATGATCCAACCCAGGACTTTACAAAGCAATTAAAAGGTCTCATTAAAACACTTCCAGCCCACCTACATTCAGAACTTATAAATGCGATTCCGGATCATCCAGAAATCGGGGACTTCTACATGCTGCCCAAAGTCCACAAGCCAGGAAATCCAGGCAGACCCATCATAACAGGTATGAATACACTCACCGAACAAATCTCAGGCTTTGTAGAAAAAATTTTAAAACCGTTAGTCATGAATACTGCTAGTTTCCTGCAAGACACAACTGACTTTCTGAACAAGATCAACAACATCCAGCAATTACCATCTAATACACTTCTAGTGACTATGGATGTAGTATCCCTGTATAGTAATATCCCTCACAAGGATGGATTAGCTGCATGTCACAGATCCTTATCATCCTCACCAAACAACAAATACACTGCTGAGGATGTTACACAGCTCATTGAATTCATACTTACACACAACTACTTTGCTTTCAATAAGGACATCTATCTTCAATGTATGGGCACTGCGATGGGAAGTAAAATGGCACCCCAATATGCAAATTTATTTATGGCTGACATGGAGGAACAATTCCTGAACAGCATGGAACAAAAACCATACAGATACTTTCGCTATATTGATGATATTTTCATCATATGGACGGAAGGTGAAGAAAATCTAAAACAATTTTACTCATTGATGAACACTTTTCATCCATCAATCAAACTAAAAATGGAATACTCAAACACACAGGTCAACTTCCTAGACACCACAGTATACATCAGGGATGATACGCTTCACACCTCAATATACAGGAAACCCACCGACAGATGCAACTACCTCCACAGTTCCAGCTTCCACCCCCAACACACGAAACGTGCCATCATACACAGTCAGGCCATCAGATACCACCGAATATGTTCTGACCCAAGAGACAGAGATACACATCTCGGGACACTAGCAGACGCCTTCCATAAGAAAGGTTACAAGGACAAAACTATCAACACCAGCATAACCACAGCCTTGAGAACCCGAAGGGAAAATCTGCTTCAGTACAAAGAGAAAAAAACAAACAACCGTGTACCTCTAGTAACCACATACAACCCGGCACTAGAAGGGATAAGAAAAATAATCAAAGATTTACAACCCATCATAACAGAGGATGGAACTCTGAAAGAAATATTCCAGCAACCCCCAATACTAGCTTTCAGACAACCCCCCAACCTCAGAAATAAACTAATCAGTAGGAAACTTCCTTCTGATTATGATGCCACAAATAATGGAAGCAAACCCTGCAATAAGAAACGCTGCAAGCTGTGCAACCAAATCAATCCATCAAAAAGTGTCAGACACTCAAAAGGGATCTTCAATATCTCCGGATCATACAGCTGCACCTCCAGTAATGTTGTATACCTTATCCAGTGCAGAAAATGCAGCAAAGGATCTTATGTTGGTGAAACAGGACAGAGGTTGCAAACACGGATGAATTTACACAGACATACCATCAAGGAACATAAAGAAGATGACCTCTGCACACCTGTAGGACACCATTTCTCACAACCAGGCCACAATATGGAAGACCTCAATATTTTAGTTCTGAAAGGAAAATTTAAATCCATCCAGGAAAGAAAAACATTTGAACTAAGAATGATAATTCTATTTGACACTAAAGATAACGGTCTTAATTTGGACATGGGATTCCTCAACCACTATCCGACAGCTTTATGACTATCTATTAGCTAAAACTTGACCCCCTCTGTGTGAGTGTTGTATCCCCCCTCCCCCCCCCACTTTTGATGTATCTTATCTGTAGCCCTTTTTTTTTTTTTTTTTTTTTTTTTTTTTTTTTTTTTCTCTCAATCCATTCTAACATTCTGCTTAAACTTTGTGATTTTTAATAGTACTGCTTAGACCTTGAAGAAGGGGACATACCCCGAAAGCTTGTCCTCAAAATTGTATGTTAGTGCAAATAAAAAAAGTATCACGGACAGTACTCAATTGTTTCTGTCACTTAAAGCCAAAATCTTTACGAAGTAATTATAGACCTGTTAGTTTAACTTCTATAGGTGGGAAGATACTGGAGAGTTTAATAAAAGACCACATAGATGAGTTCTTGCTGGAAAAAATATTTTAACCTCCTTAGCGGTATTCCCGAGTGTAGCTCGGGGTAAAATTTCAGTACCAAGAGCGGTAACCCCGAGCTACACTCGGGCTTACCATGCGGAGTTCTCCAGGGGTCCCTGCAGCACTTACCTTGTCCTTCGCTCCCACGATGTGTCCCCTGCAGCGTCCCCAGCCATCTCCTCCGGCCGATGCCAGCATCCGGCTTCCGTGTTCCGGTCCCTGTGACGTCGGGGCGTACAGGCGCCGGAGCCGGCGAGAAATTTGAAATTTTTCAAAAATGTCATTTTTGCTGTCATTGCTGTTTCAATGCATTTCACATATATTTTGTCCCTACTGCTTTGTCCTGTGCCCTGCCTGCATTTTGACTGTTCTTTCTGCCTGGAAACTCAGAAAAGTCCATGGCGTCCAAAAAGCGTCCCTTTACGTCAAAAGCGGTTTTAGAACAGTGATAGTAAATCAGAACCACTTGCAGAATTGAGTGATAATCATTTGTGGGGAAATTCGTCATCAGACACTGAAAAACGATTTTGCGAATTTGCCACTGTATTTCAAATTTCAGTGTTTTTGGTTTGATTATATTATTGAATTAAATTTATTATTATTATATTATTATTATTTATTAAATTATAATTTATGATTTCGTGTTTCAAGTTTTATCATATCCGGGATGTTTACTAGACTCTTGTTCGGACAGATTTCAGTGAGTTATTCCTAAAAATTACAGCCTACAATAAAAAACGACATATTTCCATGCAAAAAAATGGTACTGCTTTCAGCACAAAAAATCGGAAAGAATCATACCGCTAGGGAGGTTAAGCAACAGACAGCATGGATTCATGAAAGACAGAAGTTATCAAACAAATCTGATTTCTTTTTATGAGGAGGTGACGAAAACCTTGGACAGAGGGTGGTGGTGGACGTGATATACTTGGATTTTGCAAAAGCATTTGACACAGTTCCCCACACACAGCTAATGTAAAGTCTATAGGCTTGGACACATCTGTATGTAAATGGGTAGAAAACTGGCTAAAAGATCGTATTTAGACAGTAGTGGTTAATGATTCATATTCTGAATGGTCTAGGGTTGTCAGTGGTGTACCCCAAGGTTCAGTGTTGGGACCCTTATTTTTTAATATATTTATAAACGATATAGGGTCTGGTATTATAAATCCCATTTCAGTCTTTGCAGATGACACCAAGCTGTACAGTGGAATAACGTCCTTACAGGATGTCTCCAATTTACAAGCCGACCTCAATGCACTGTTTAATTGGGCAACTGTGTGGCAAATGAGGTTTAATGTTGATAAATGTAAGGTTATGCACTTGGGGGCTAAGAATATGCATGCATTATACATACTGGGGGGTACAACTGGGGGAATCAATGGTGGAGAAGGATCTGGGAGTTCTGGTAGATCACAAGCTTAATAATGGCATGCAATGCCAAGCTGCAGTTTCTAAAGCGAGCAAAATCCTCTCTTGTATTAAAAGAGTTATAGACTCCAGAGAGAGAGAGATATCATATTACCCCGGTACAAATCATTAGTAGGACCACATCTGGAATATTCAGTTCAGTTTTGGGCACCAATTCACAAAAAGAACATTGGGGAACTGGAGAAAGTACAGAGAAGGGCAACCAAACTGATAAGAGGCATGGAGGAGCTCAGCTATGAGGAAAGATTAGAGGAACTGAATTTATTCTCTGAGAAGAGGAGATTAAGGGGGGATATGATCTCCATGTATAATACATAAGGGGGGATATAATCAACATGTATAAATACATCAGTGGTTCATATAGTGAACTCTGTGTAGAGCTATTCACCCTGAGATCATCACAGAGGACAAGGGGGCACTCTTTACGTCTGGAGGAAAAGAAATGTAATCTCCAAATACAGAAAGGTTTCTTCACAGTGAGAGCTGTGAAAATGTGGAATAGACTCCCTCAAGAGTTGGTTCTGGCCAGATCAGTGGATTGTTTTTAAAAAGGCATGGATTGTTTCTTGGATGCACAGAATATAACTGGATACTAACATTTATAGGTAAGGTTGATCCAGGGAATATCCGATTGCCTCTCTTGGGATCAGGAAGGATTTTTTTCCCCTGCAGGAGCAAATTAAATCATGCTTTGCTGGGGGGGGGGGGGGGGGTTGCCTTCCTCTGGATCAACTGTGGGTGTAGGATTATAACTTTTTTTTTTTAATGGTTGAACTGGATGAATGTTTGTCTTTTTTCAGCCAGACTAACTATGTAACTATGTAAAGCATCTTTATTTTATGCATTTCACATTATATGCTCAGTTTTTGAAAGATTTATTTTAAAACCATTAATATGGGACACACTGGGGTTTATTTACTTAAGCTGGAGAGTGCAAAATCAGGCTCACTTCTGCATAGAAACCAATCAGCTTTCAGGTTTTATTGGCAAAGCTTAATTGAACAAGCTGAGGTTAGAAGCTGATTTGTTTCTATGCAGAAGTGAGCCTGAGTTTGCACTCTCCAGCTTTAGTAAATAAACCCCACTGCCCGCTCCCACCACTCATACCACTCACACCCTCATAACAGATGTATGGCAATGAAAGTCATTTGCAAATTTGATGATTTTTTTTCCCTGTAAGTTTATAATAATCTTAACTCAAGTTTAGCCTTGGCAAACGCTGTAAACAAAATGAGTGCCTAGCATTTGTGAAAAATAAAAAAATCAGCTCTAGTTGCAATACTCATACTATAGCTGGGGCTGTTCCTGAAAATGCAGCAACCCAGTGCCATTCCTCTTCCATGTTTAATGACAGCCATTGTCAATCAACCCACTTCCTGTGAGCCCAGGGCATCAAGCATCTGCCCACTCCCCATCACTGTGGACTCACAAAAGAATGCTGCAGAGAGTGGCGCAAATGTTTTTACAGCATTCAGGAGAGGATGAAGAGGACCTGTGACATTGTGTGACCAGATCAAAGACAACTGGAATAAAGGTGTATATAAACATTTTTTTTAACACGTTGGGGGGGGGTGCTGCAATGGGGGAGAGAATGGGCAAATACAGCATGGCCCAAGCCCAGAGTTGGGCTGTAGCAAGCAGAAGTAGAAGTAGAATAGTTTTTCCATTTTTGCTTCTAATAGCTCTCTTAATGTTTTAGTATTGTTCAGGACCCCAGCAGGCACATGTATCCTACTTCCAAACTGATGGAGCATTGCCCCACTCCATTAACAAAGAAAAACAGTTTGGAGGAGATACTTGGTAAACACCAATAAGAAACAAAGTTGACATAGTAACTGTATTTTTCATCAGTAGCATTTTGTGTAGTGTATATATTCAGTCAGTTATGTACAATACAAGGCAAGTGCTATCTGTTCAAACATCCTAATACAGTCTTTGGGCCTTTATGATGTGTTTCAGATTTCAATCCCTATACATCCATCCTTCTAGGCTGCTTTGTATTCTATTGATTAATCATTACTAGCTGATATTGGAGGCACGGCTGCTGAGACATGCATCTCTTCATTAGCAGCTTCTATGCTTGCAGATCAATCATCTCTGTTAACACAAAGATTAAGATTTATCTCTCTAGGAAAAGCAAAGTAAAAATTACATTTATTGTTTACAAGATCTTTGTAGTGATTACATGGCATTTTTTTACTGTCTGCTGTGATATGCTGTAACATTAAAGTTCTCACTTATTTTCAGGACTGGAGAAAAATGCCTCTTTTTATACACGTACTTTTATAACGCCAATTTCTCTGTTGATATTTCTCTGTTTTGTCCTTTCATATGGACAAAAGAGATCCACCTTTTACGGATTAATTTTCACACCGTTGCAAACACATATGTTAAACATGTTGATTGTTGATTGACTTAATGCCTCTGTTCCAAGCTTCAGCTACTCTTTTGGTAAAGAGATCTAACTCGGAGGAACCCAGATTTAAACCAAGGCCTTCTTGATCTGCTCTACTCTATAGATTGAGGAATCTATAGAACCAATCCCATCAGATCCATGTAAACTTACAGTTTATGTCCCTATCACAGTCATACATATGCACACAAGAGGTCCAGAAGCCATTGACCTAACAGTATGTTTTTGAGTAAGATAGGCATATATATTTAGGCTGGTAGACAGGTCCTTCCCACATACAGGGAGTACATTGTATGGTCTTTTATAAAGTATAGGGTTTGCAAAAAAATTCCAGTGGATCTCTTGGAAGTTCAAAGCTAATCACAAAACTTTGGACCTAATTAGACATGAACACTTGTAAGCTTATTGTTAATCCTTGTACCTCCCAATTGTTTTTGAGCTACTGCTACAGAATCAGAAAAATGTAGGTAATAATACAGCAGGCAATGCACTGTAGTTAATAGGTCTTGACTTGATCTAATTGAAAATGAAGAAGTTTTGAAATAACTAATACCAATTAACCTCCTTCCCTTGTAATGGCAGAAGCAACTAACACACAGTCCATAACCTATTAAATTTATGAACATAAGGAGAAAATATGGTGACATCGTCTATTATATTTGTACTAATGTGCATTCCTATATTTCATCTTATTAGAGTTCATTGTTCTTGTATAATACTGTCTTTTCCTAAAGAAGTTGACTCCGTGAAATGTCTTAGAAACTTTGTGTCACAATTATATCATGTAATAGTTCTTGATGTAGAAGTTTACATGACTGATGGACAATACCAGTATACAGTATATACTGATATTATATAACATCTGTGGAATTGATCATTTTTTTAACAGTTTTATTGTATTTCAAGTGTTAAAACAAGACAAGTAAGTAGGTACAGGGTCAACATACATGTTGTTACACATGTAATGTAATGATATGTTGTTATAAAGTAATAAAATATTTTGGACTGTGAGTTTCACTCATATGTGGACTGGGGAACATGTGCTAATTGCTTGCGTTTCCTGACTCACAAGCAAAAAACATTTCTCTTTTGCAGACCTGCGAAGGTGCCATTAATTCTTAAAAAAGAAAATGCAGTTTTTGGGTGCGCAAAACTACATGGTGCCGCAGCTCCATGCATCTCCAGTCAGGAACATTTCCCCCATATTTCCAGCAGGTACAATAGCCCATTCAAATGGGGGGGGGGGGGGGGGGGGCGGTCTGTGCAAGCACTGCACACAGGACCCGTACAAGTGTGAACCTAATCATTTTCATTCAAAAAGACACATGCATAGAAGACTTATGATCCATGAGTAAGGAGCAGTACCATGCAGTTCCATGAGGCCGTGTTTTGAAAAAAGGTTTGGGGACATGTTTCCCTGCATTTACCTTAGCTACAGCAGCCCATTCGAATTAAAGGACTGCTGTGCCTGGGCAAATGCTACACACAGGACCTGCAGAAGTGAAAACCTACATAGATCCAAAGTAGTAAACATAGGGAACAGTGTAAGCCCAAAATTGTGTTTTCAGATGTAATGGGAGTGGAGTGAGAAACAGGTATAGGAGGTATATATATGTAGCACTACCCCCTTAGGAGTTAGATGTTATTGGGGCCCCCTATAGTCCTGCACAGCCAGGCAAAACAGTCCTTGAGCTTTTTTTTAGGTTTTATTAGGGGTATTTGAACTTGGATGGGGTCAAGGGATGTATGGGATGCCCAAGGAAACTGCAACTGAGGACAACTCCTTAGCAACTATGTACAAGTCTCTATACAGCAAATATTTCTTCTTTGAGATGTCTCTCCTCTTCTCATCCAGCTGCCTGAGGGAATCCCTGGGCAAAGGGAACCCAGAATCTGTCCCTTTCAATCAAACAGTCCCAGATGGGGGCTAGTTAGGTTTCTCACGCAAATGCCCTTTCCCATTATCTGGTCCAGGGGGTGTAGGAATACTCACTCTTCCTCTCCTGTGACCTTGTTGTGTTGGTGGCTGCCTTCAGGCCTTCCGCTGGGCTGGCTCCTTCCCTGCTGCACAGGTGATCCTCTCTCAGGGGACTAATGATGTTGAGAGATCCTCCTTTCAGATTCAGCCTGAAGGTAGGCCCTTTCCCACTGGGCCCACTCCCAGGCTCCTGCATCCCAGCCTCTCAATCTGTCTACCATTTGAACTCTCCTGCTGCTGAGCAAGCTCAGTCATGCTTAAGGGCTGTCCTGACCCCATGCCAAGCCTCCTGCCTAGGGATTGTCAGGATCCCTTAGTCATGCAGACCAGCCCCTCCTCACCCCCACCCACTGCCTTCAAGAAACTTCTCAAGTCTCTAGAGCAGAGGGAGGTATCAGGGAACTGATCTGCAGAGCCCTCAGCCTTGACCTAAGATGACCTGGCTGACTCACACCCAGGCTGACACCTGCCCAGGCTGCTATTCATCCTTCCTCTCTAAAAAAAAACATAACTAGCTGCCCCTGGCTATCTAGAGGGACACTATACATAGTTTGAGTTGGAATAGTATTTGAAGAAAGGGCTAAGGGAAGGAGGGTGTTCAGTAGGTGAGCTGATTAACGAAAAGGAGAAAAGGAGGCTGGAGTAGGGATTATGATGAGAGAAGGGAGGTAGTATTCAGAGCTCCTTGAACTGATCTCTTTTCTTGCTATAAATTACATCATGCATATGGAAGTTGGCTTTAATTATGTTTTTTTTAATGTTTGTGTTAAAAAAGTGTCATTAAAATTTTATATAATGACTTGTAAGCTATTGTATGACATATATGTATGTACCACTAAATAGCCCTTTCTTGTGATATGACAAGCATATTTCCATAGATTAAATGTATATTTAATAAAAATAGTACCAAGCAAACTTAGAATGAACAATGTTACAGAAGGTGCTTCTTTGTGAGTCAAGCTATACAGCATGTTGTGATCCTTTATAATAGCATTTGTGCTACAAGATATTTATACTATGCCATTAAAGTATATTACAATATACCAAAAAACTTGGTATCCTGGGACCAAAACAATCATAAACTTCTTCTCATGAACCATAAAGTGAAAGACTTCCAGGCAAAAGTAAGTCATTCCATATCTCAGTCCTACTTTTTTGGCAGTTGTTTTATTGCCATACCTGCCCTGAAATGTGTTTTGTGATACGGTAAGATCTGTGTCGGGAATGGGATTGCATACTTACCCATTTTTATGGTTAGATATATAACCACAGACCGTGTACTTTAAGCCAAGAGATCAATTTTGCAGTTCTGTTTAGTGCACACATAAATGACTTTCAGGTCCAAATTCTGAAGTACTGCTTTAGAATATTGTGGCCGACAGTAAATGATAGAGCCGAGGAAGTACAGTCAAATAGCTGCAGATTATTTTGAGGTTGGCTGATGGATTGTGCATTGAACAAACTGAGAAGCTGGTACACAATAATAGTAAAGGCTGGGCATTTGGGAATGATGCTTTCTGATTTGAAAGGAAATTCATCATAACAATGTGTTTATTTTTTTCTCTCTGTTAATACTGCTCAGGGCCTTGACACAAGCGGTACCTGTGTAAACTGACATTTCTACTGTCTGGGTCTGTCTCAGAAGCATCTCAAACTTATGTCAAAAACCTGCCGCATTTGCCCATCAAAGCCTGTCAACATTGGCAGTTACCATTTGGTAACATATTGTCTGAACTTGCAGTTGGAGTGTCAGGTTCATGTTGAAAGTAATCTCATGAGACTTTCTATTGATTTATGCACAGACCTGTAAAGCCCTTATTTAAAGTAGAACTATAGGCAAAACTTTTTTTTTTTTTTTTAATTTTGGATAGAATAAGGGAGGACCATATTCCCTGTCAGTTTAGTTTTTGCCATTTGTGTCCCATTGTGGCAATTTCTCTTCACTTCCTGTTCTATAGCCAAAACTGGAAGTGTCGTGTTTCACATGACTGTCATGTTGACTGTCATATGCCTTTAAATGTTTTCAGTGTTTTGTCTCTGCTCCTCCCTTTCCTTTAGTTTAGCTAATGTTGCATAGATAGCCCTCCCCCTCTCCCAGAGATGCATTGCAGTAAGCCTCATGGCATGCAGCAGGAAACAGCATGTTCTTTTGACCTATGGAACTTCATTGTTGTAAGATTCTCTCAGTTTATGGAATAAACTTCACAAGATCTACAAGATGTCATTCTCATTGAGTCACTGACTGTGGTGGCCATCAGAGGTTGAAGTTATTGCTATCTCATCATGACTGTAAGTTACAGAGATCACACTATCAATGCTTAGATTGGAGCCAACAGAACAGGAAGTGTTAGGAAATCCCTACAAATTAAAGGAATCCCCCAGGTCACCAGAGCTAGTGTGCCCATTGGAAGATTTCCCCTCTTACTTTTCTGGGGACAACCCAAAATTTGGGATTTTTTTTTACTTTAACTTTCAGATTCCATGCACAATGGCTTAAAAAAAACGCTGCTTCTAGAGGAGTTTAGTGTTTGGTCTGTAGAAGCAGCTAATGTTATCCTGTGTGTCCATGCATATTAGAATGTCTAGAAACATATATGAAGCTCAAAACATTAGTACAAAAAAAGCTAAACATTTGCATTTTTTTCTGCCAAGAGCAGTTTTTTTTAAGCCAGTGTGGATGGACCCTCAATAATAGTGGTAGACAGGACAAATACAGAGGGCGAATCTCCCTAATGGGGACACAGCAATAAAGACTGACATATGTTCTAATCCCTCTCCACTCTGTCCAAAATTAAAATAAAAGTTTTGCCTTTAGTTATACATCAAATACCTAATACATGTGGATTTGGGTCATACCTAGACTGCTTACCTGCAATTCAGTCATATCCATATGAACTTAAATATATCAATGATTTAGCTGAGAGGAAATAAGTCTTTAAAACAAATTGTTGCAGATCTAAAACATGATGCCATCCTATTGAGGCTTTGCCTCCTTATGCTTTTTTTTTTATAAATCTCCCTATATGCTTTATAGTTACACTTCTGCTTTGCCCCACACTTAATTTGCTGTGAGCTGGCATTGTACCCCCTCTTTCTCATTTTCAGGGGTTATTGGATCCTGGGATGCAGTAATCCTTTAGGGGCTTTATATGATATCCCTATGAATGTGGAGGTGAATGACTCTTGGGTACGTGAATGCTATCAGGATTCTTATTACATGGAGATGTAGCTTGTGGAAGCCCTGATTAAAGCGGAATTACACTTTACCTTTATGCTGCTAGCATTAGTAAAGATATAGGGAGGCATATAATATTTACTTGTTTTAAACTTTGTTTTTAACATTTCTTCAGTTGCTTTTCAGTTTCTAGGCCAAAATAATGTAATACATCCCAGGAGTCTCCATAGGCATTTTATTTCTTTCATCTTCTCCAGGGTGTCACCCATCCTCTGGAACTCCCTGCCCCAACCCATCAGATTATCACCTACTCTCCTCTCCTTTAGGCGCACCCTGAAAACCCATCTCTTCAGGGAAGCCTACCCCACCCCCTGCTAACTTGCCGACCTCCTCCACTCTTCCTACCACTCCATCGCCCACAGCTATCTCCTCCTGTGCCACCATCCCCTCCCTCCTAGATTGTAAGCTCGAAAGAGCAGGGCCCTCGATCCCCTTATGTTTTGCATTGTATTGGTATTGTTCTGTCACATGTTCTGTCCCCCTTTGTAATGTACAGCGCTGAGCGAACTATTGGCGCTTTATAAATACTGTATAATAATAATAATCTGAAGTAGGGGAGGGGGGCTTTTCCAGCTAAGCACACCCTTCTGCTTGCATGCCTGAGATATGGGCAGATGGATTTCAGGAAGTAAATGCTACATGGATCATCTGCCCTTACTCAAGATGGCCATGGCTAGAATTGCTAAGGGGGGAGTGTTTTTTAAAGTGATTCCTCAACAAAATAAAGCATGAGGACATGGCTGGATAGGCAAATTTGCTTTGAATGTTAAAATTAGTTTTCAATTTGTGGTGTTCGGATACACTTTAGTTCCGCTTAAGTAAGTCATTATTTGTCAAATACTCTGACATCACTGGTCTTGGGATACTGCTCAGTAAGTTTGCCTCTGGGGGCTTGTTGGACACAATAACACTTACGGTATCTAATATATGACAAATGAGCAGTCATAAACATTGGCAACATAAGTACAGTCATTAGTATGAGCAATTTTAACAAAAGTAAGCATTACATAGTTTTCACATAGCTCGGAATTTTGAGTCTTTGGACTGAAATAGTTTCTCTTAGTTGTACAATAAGAACTGGCTTTTCACCTGCTAGAGGATTTCGGTTGTCTGCCAACATTTCCAGATTACACCCACTGATGAAATAGGCAAAAGCCAGGTGTGCAGATAACACTGGAGCTATATCTACTACTGGTGCTAGTGTAGATGTGCCCACTCCACCTTCTCTGGATGGTGCTGAAGAGCTGGATGGACACTGCTTCAGTAGCCCGGAAGACTTCTGATCAGTTGGGTCAGTGGAGCCATTGAATCAATATGACAGCCAGGCTATGTCAGTCTTCATATAACATGCAATGTTAATACAACCAAGATTGAAGTATTATTCCTGGTCACTCTGGGTCAATAAACAGCAGATTTCAGCAAGGGAGGATGGGTTTTCTCAGCTAAGCCCACCTCTTCCTTTCATACCTGAGTTAAGGGCAGATGGATTCCAGTAAATGCTATGTGAATCATTTACAGGCATTTGAGTTTACAGTCGTTTTTTTGAACGCAGAAAACTTGCGCTCAGCAGTCGATTTTATCAGCGTTTCAAATGCAAAATGCTTGTAAATGCGGCTAAACGTGGCTAAACGCACCAAATTGCGTTTATAAGCGTTTTCGTCTGAATTTTTTTTTTAACTCTTCCAGTTCCCAATGCTGTCCAGAGCCTTTTTTCATAATGAAAAATGAATGCAAAGGGTTTTAAATGTACTCAGATGGACAAAACACTTAACACAGAATGTTCCTACCAAGCTTGTCACACATTGTAATGACCAATTCACACCTCAGACCTCTCAGACCTCTCCCACCCTTGGAAACCCTTGGAAACAAAAGATATGTTAATGACACCTCAAATTCCTCATGAAGACCCCCTGCCAAGTGGCCTTAATGACTCCCTCCACCAGACACCTTTCCCTCTCTTGGAAATAAAAGAAATGTTAATGAGCAACTCACACCTAATTATCTCAACACATACTGCTGTCTCTGCTTCTACTCTCTGTATTTCTCTGAAACAATCTGAAATAGTTAATAATTACCACTTTTCAGTGCATTCTGGGCATTTGGAAGGTCTCCTGTGCTTATCTTTAAAAGACACTTCTAAACGTGCATAAATGCGTTATGCAAACGTGGCTAAACAGATGTTTTCTAATCTACGTTTTCCAGCAGTCAGTTTCCATCGTTCAGAAGTGTCCTGTGTACATGGGGCCTAAATTAGTAAACATGCAAGTAAATTACTGCACTCATATGAGAAATGTTCTATTTTTGTTTTACTGCTATGTACTCTACGCTGTATTACTGATCTTTACTTAGCTGTGTGCGATGTCCCATAGACAACAATGCATCTCATTTGAGATCACTAAAAAACCCAACATTTTTTACTCCTGTGTGCTACAGGCCTAAATTAACTTTGAATTCACCGCAACTTTTCATTTTGATTTTCTTTATTTTTTCACCTTTTAACACATCAGGTTATATTGATACAGAATCAAGTTACGGAGGCTATTTAGTATTTTCCAGGCTGCAGTTGGCACTGGCTATTTTGTTAAGAGACAGTTTCTGTATCAGCTGCTGTATAATCTAAAATTTGGAGAACTCTGTTGCAGGTAACATGCTATTTATTGAATCAACACAGACATTCTTGATTGATGAAATGATATGGCAGACAGTGATCAAACACTCGAAGTCCTCTTATGCCCGATAATGGGAAAGAGTGTGGAGTGGAGTTGAAGCACTGCATCTACTATAATTTGATCTATAAAAATATCTTCCACTGATCCTTAGACAAGCAGATTATAGCTTTTTCAATTTTCCAAACTCTACTATACAATTTCAGCAAACTTGAAATACTATTACTGGAACAAAACTTTCTATAACAATTTGTAGTTTTGCTATTATTCTGTATGCTTTAAACTATTGTTTTTCTGTCCTAACAGCTAAACACAAATATGTGAACTGTTTTACCTGCCAAAAAATGTTTGCAGTTCTGCTAACAAGCTTTTGTGATTCAAACAAGCCTCACAAATTGTGTATCTACAGAGTGAAATTATTTTTCATTGTTGTGTAGCTGTGCTTTGTCCTAGACTCAACTCCCAGCCTCCAGGCTGCTTACTGGAATATGAACAAACCTCAGCACGCTTGTGAAGTCCTTCTTGCTCCCCATCTGTGTAAACCACGCTAATAGCTCCAGTTTTATCTCCAAGTGCTTGAAGCATGTAGGCTCACAACACTGGCAATCAAATTCTCGGACTAATCTTCAAAATGGAAATTTTTATAAAATTAGTTATCATTCCTGGGATTTATGTGCCTCTGAGGAAAAGATGGAGATAAGCCAAACTACTGAATCCAGTCTCTTCAACTCATCTCTACATCATAGAAAATTAAGCTGCGTATACACTAGCAGAATTTTGTTTAACATTTTTTGTTGTAGGAATGTTGTAGAAACGTTCGTTCATTTTTAAAATCATTAGTGGGGTCATTCGTTTTCAATTACATACTTGCAAGAAAATTTGAAAGAGTAGGATGGAAAATTTTTCTCCAATATACAAATTTCTAACAAAGTTTCATTCCATTCATTTCAAAGTCAAATGTTAAAAGCCAATGAAATCTTGAACTACTTTTGAATGACATTTGAACGTTCTGAGAATTTTTTTACCATTTTCTTAAGAATTTTCCTACAAATGTTAAACATTTTACTAGTGTATACCCAGCTTAACTGTTCTATAATCTGTAGCAAGTAAAAGAATAAACCTCCCAGTAATGCGATTACTAGGCTGCAGCTAGAGGGAGCATGATTTGTAGTGTGACTTCAGGAGACTAACAACCAACAAGCTCACATTAACCTCAGAATGAGCAAGTGAGCAACATGTGTTTTCTGTTCTCCTCTTGATACAGGTTAATCACAATTTGTTTATGCTATCATTGTTCAGTTTTGTGTTTGCTCTGATGTTTACTTACTCTGTTTAGTATGCTATATGTTTGTAATGGTAACTTTCAAACACAAATTGATGCCTTTTTCCATGTGGCCTGTGCTGCTACTAAAAAGAAAGTAATTATCTGTATAATGTGATCCATTCTGTTTGAAACAATAAACTTGGAACGACCAATTGAACAACGTGTTTCTTTTCATCTCTTGATACAAATTCTGCAGGCTGCATCTTTGTCATACTTCTCATTTACATCACTGATAATCCTCTAACAAGTCCAAGATAAGAACTATGAGTGCTAGGCTTATTGAGACAGCTCTGAATTTCTGTTAAGATCTACATGTAGTTTTTTTTGTGCCCTTATTGAAGATTTAAAAACCAAAGTGCTTTTTAATGGCATATATATATATATATATATATATATATATATACAAAGTGTGTCTAAAAGGTTTGGTGAATGGTTTGATATATCATATCTCAATGGCAACAGGGTCCAGGTTTGTGCGCAAGCACATGGCTATCCAGAGACATGTCGAGTAGTGCTACCTAGCATAGAGTAGACATGACTGTCAGGGTAAAGCTGCTGAGGGCAGTCAAACATATTTAGTGTGAGAGGTAGGGTCACAGTGCAATGGAGCAATAAGTGAACATTAAGTTCTGCTATAAGTTGGGGAAAATGCATGAAATGTTGGTGCATGTGTACAGGATGGAAGCTGTGAGCAAAAAATTTGTTTACGACCGGTGCAAACGTTTTCACGATGGGAAGGAAACGACTGAAGATAAGCTACGTTTGGGGTCGGCCGTCGACAAACAGAACCCCAGACATGATCAAGCGAGTGCAACAAATGCTGACACGAAATGGGCAATTGACTCTACAAATGATGGCGGTGGAATTGGGCATCAGCAAGGGCACCATCATTTGAGAAGATTTGTGTAAGGGGAAAATCTGTTCCCAGTTTGTGCCACACAAGCTGACAGACGAACAGAAAGCAAAATGGATGAAAACCTCTGGAGATTTCATTACCATGTTTGACCAGGATCCATCCTTTTTGCGAACTAGCATCACAGGAAATAAGACCTGGTGCTACCAGTTCGATCCAGAATTCAAGTGGCAATAGATGGAATGGCATTCACCGTCTTCCCCGTGTACCAAAAAGAGTTGCCTGCAAAAGTCCAAGGTCTAACGTCATGAAAGGTGCATGTGTGAATGTGTGACAGCGGTTCTGCAATCAATTCCTAAAGAGGTCTTTGCTGATGGTTTCCAGAAGCTTTATGAACATTGTCAGAAATGTTTTGTGCAGGATGGCGATTATTTTGAAGGCCAATAAAGGTAATTTGTTTGTGTCTTCTGGTTTGTTTGTTTTCTGATACCATCCACTGAACTTTTTAAGCACACCTTGTATGTAGCAGAGCAAAGAAGAGATGCTTATTGATATGGTTGACCGACACTTTAACCTAACCATAAATCATATTCAAACCTACCTTGGCTTGAATATGATTATTGGGCAGGAAATAGACAGTGGAAGCTGTTGTCAGCTGTGTTGTCAATGTTAATAATAAGAAAAAGACCACAAATCTTGTATATTTTCTTATATACGGTGGCAACCTGTTACATACCTCAGCTCAGAAATGCTCATCCTTCTGCTTCCCCTTCTCAGTCATTCAGACCAGTGATGGTCAACTTAGTGTCCTGACCATTGGGGGAATAAGTATTTAAAATGCATACCAGTCCATGGGATAAAAAAATTAGTATAGGGGATACTAAGAGGCTAATTTACAAGCATTGTGCATCCACAACCAAATTATCTGTTCTTTTGTATGTTAGTATGTTATTGTTAGCTCTAAATTGGTTGTTGACTGGATCAAAATGTGTGTTGGAGTGTAGCTCTCCTTGGTGACATGAAAACTGGAGTATGAGATGTGCACACCTTAGCAGTGGGATGGATATTGAAAACTAATAGGTGTTTGCTGAGGTTAAGTCTCCCCAGTGACACAGATACTGGGGAGTGAGCTATGTTTACTGGGGTGTAGATCTCTCCAGTGACATGGACACTGGGCAGTGAGCTGTGTGTACTGGGGTGTAGATCTCTCCAGTGACATGGACACTGGGCAGTGAGCTGTGTGTACTGGGGTGTAGATCTCTCCGGTGACATGGACACCTGGCAGTGAGCTGTGTGTACTGGGGTGTAGATCTCTCCAGTGACATGGACACCTGGCAGTGAGCTGTGTGTACTGGGGTGTAGATCTCTCCAGTGACATGGACACCTGGCAGTGAGCTGTGTGTACTGGGGTGTAGATCTCTCCAGTGACATGGACACTGGGCAGTGAGCTGTGTGTACTGGGGTGTAGATCTCTCCGGTGACATGGACACCTGGCAGTGAGCTGTGTGTACTGGGGTGTAGATCTCTCCAGTGACATGGACACCTGGCAGTGAGCTGTGTGTACTGGGGTGTAGATCTCTCCAGTGACATGGACACTGGGCAGTGAGCTGTGTGTACTGGACTGCAGATCACTCTGGTGGCAAGGATTCTGGGGCCCCTGAACTGAGATGAAGAACAGGTGGCATGAATACTGAAAGTAAGCTGTCTGTGTTTCAGCGTAGATCTTTCTGGTGGGATGAATAATGAAAATTGATCTGTGTGTGCTGGTCTAAAGATCTCATTGGGAAGTAAGCAAGATATGTTCAGAGAGTCCGATGCTGGATAGAGAGCATTGTGTGTATTGAGGTTGGTATGGATGGTTGGTTTTAGCATTCTCTGTTTATCTAAATTCACTACTGAGTTCAGAATCCTCCAGCAGTAGACCATGAAATTGCAATCTACTAATTCCCTTTAAAGTGGCTGTCCCTGTCACTGAAATGAAAAATGAACAAAGTACATCCTTATATAATGTGTATTGTCTAAATCTATATCACTTTGCATGAGTCACTTCTGAAAGTTTATCTTCACATCAGGCACTCCTGGGAGGTAGTCCTTCCCCACTCCAGCACACAGCAGGTCATTGACAGAGTTAGCTGTAGGAATGTTTCCCTATGAGTCTGTATACAGGAGGTGTATCCTTTTCCTCCCCTCAGGTTTCAGATTGGCCGTGTCATTCTTTCACAGAATTCCGCGAATGAAGAACTACAAATTCTTATTATTATAACGTATTTATATAGCGCTAAAAGGCTGTACATTATAGTGGGGGACAGAACATGAGACAATACAGTAACAAAACAAAACACGAGGGGGTCAAGGGCCCTGCTCTTTCGAGCTTACAATCTAGGAGATCAAATCGCAACAGCTGCAAAGGCTGATGGCTTGTAGTTCCCAATGAACTACCATGGCACTGTTGAGCGCTGTGGTAGTTCATTCTCTCTTCCTATCTGTGTATTACTGCCTGCCAGTATGAGGTACGAGCACACAGCTATACAGACAGGTCTGCAGGACTCCTACATGGCACCCGTGATCTGCTGATTGTGGGTATAGCGCTTTCTAGGCTCCTAGTAAAAAAAATAATACATGCACATTTTTTTACCTGCAAAAAAAAGTGAATTTATTATTTTTTTCCAATGGTGAACTTATCGTTTAAATCCCATTCCCTGTCTCCTAGAAACTGGGAAATACCCTTTGATATGTGTACTTTGAACTGCTGTAGAGAAGAGAGGGCAGCAGATAAGCAGGTACAGCTTAAGTAGTAGGACTTAATCACTGTGTATCTCCTGAGGCTAGTCATTTCAGTGGGCTTATGTAAGGTTTTATTATCACTTTAATGCTCTAATAAATATAGGTAAAATAAATCAATACAGCATAACCAGATGTTTTAATAACATGTTTAGTCAAAGTAGATTGATGTAAAGTCCCCTTAAAGGCAAAATCATTTAAATAGTTTTTTTGATAAAAAAAATTAAACATTTCACACATGACATTTCATTTCTTGTTGCAAATACTGTCTAGCTCTTGCTCCCACAGTTGTGCCCACACACCTTATGGAATAACATCCTTGAATAATATCTAGGTGTTGTGTGTGTATATATAGAGGTACTTGAAAAAAAATTGCTGGCAGGAAAAAATCCAATATCAACTTGTAAAATACCTGGTTAAATTAAGACAGTATTTCATTATTATAAAAGCCACAATCTGACCCCAACCCCCTCACCCCTTGAGGGCCTCTTTCCTCCCTCCTGGCAGTATTTTTTTTAAGCTTTTTTATAGTTTAATTTTCTAGATGTCTTCAGGCACATGACACAGTGTCTTTTTCCTCTTCAGATCTTCTCTGATAGATGGTAGTCCTCAATCAGAATCGGAATACTTTTTTGCAGAGAGAGGCACGGACATGGTAACTAACAGAGGTTGTAAATTTTCCCTAAAATAGCAAACATGTTATATTATACAATGGTTTTGCACAGAACAGCTCTGAACCTCCTCTTCTGGAGTCCCTGCTGGTATTCCTGGCTCTTCCTCTTTTCTGCGTGCCTCCAAAGCAAGCTGCTTGTTATGGAGGCGCATGTGCAGGCAAGCTCCCAAGCCGGGCTGTGTGTGTCCAAGACACACATAGCGTGGCTTGGTACCACCCTTGCTCCTTTCTCACATGATTTGACAGACAGCAACAGGAACCAATGGCCTTACTGCTCTCAGCCAAGCTTGTGTGAGCACTGAGAGAGAAGGGAAGAACTGAAGCCGGGCACTGCGCTGGATTGATACAGGACTAAGGTAAGTGTTCAAAGGGAGGCTAGGGGGCGCTGTTGTTCAGAAGGTTTTTTGCCTTGATGCTGGGAATGCAAGGTTAAAAAAAACTTTTTCCTTTACAACCACTTTAAGCTACCTGTTTCCTAGACTGGTGTTTTGAGGGACAGGCATATGGTAGGTATTAGAATAGTAGGGTTCCGTGCTTGCTAGCCTTACAGCTGTTGAGATATCATCACAAATGTTTTGGTGTAGTCAGACTGATATTTTGGGGGGTGGGGATACTGCGTTGTTTTTCAAACTTGTTAAAAGCTGTTCAGAATGTCAAAATTATTATTATTATTATTATTACATCGGGTTTATATAGCGCCAAAGGGTTTGCTCAGCGCTGTACAATAGGGGGGGGGCGCAGTACAACAATAACAAACAACGTACGAGGGGTAAGAGGGCCCTACTCTTTCGAGCTTACAATCTAGGAGGGAGGGGATAGTGGTACAGTAGGAAGTGGCTGAGGGGAATGAGGGGTGGGAGGAAAGAGGGAGAATGGCCGTTAGGTGAGGGTGGGGTAGGCTTCCCTGAAGAGATGGGTTTTGAGGGAGCGCCTGAATGTGAGGAGGGAAGGCGACAGTCTGATGGATTGGTGTAGTGAGTTCCAGAGGATGGGGGATGACCTGGAGAAGTCCTGCAGTCGTGCATGGGAGGAGGAGACCAGGGAGCAGGATAGAAGGAGGTCCAGTGAGGAGGGAAGGGTACGGGTAGGGCGGTACTTGATGTATTGATGATCCTCTAATAACACAGAATCAGCTCCGAAAACAATAATTCTAATATTCAATCATCAGAGGTAGATTGTGCACCTACTGTATATAGAGCAAAGTCCTGGGTGCACTCCAATGTGGACTGTGACCCACCTAAATGTTAGTCAACAAATACATGCTCTAGGCAATTAGCTTCTTGAAATTTGTGTGAGTGCCCTCTTACTTTACTAAAATATAGATGCAACAGTTTAAAAACATATACTTAAAAAAGGTAAAACTAACTTTACCCCAATGTCCTAAAGCAAGGCTATACTATTTTCAAATGTAGTTCATATGTAACAAAAATCTTTCCAGGAGTTGCTTTATGTACAATTCCATTGGTCTTCCCTATTTGCTCAATAGTGCAGTTTAATTTCTTTGCATGATTTCCAGTGATTTAATCTATTACATAAAGTTTAATGGATATAGGCAATTAATTACTCATTGCTAGACATCTCAGGAGATTTCAGACTTGTGATGCTAATTAAGAAGAGTGAAGAGAGAAGTATATTTCCGTGCTGGGGAATCGATCTCATGCTTATCAAAGGGGACATAGTTTTGCAACTATAGTACACTCCCTACCCCAATGAAAAAAAAGTGATCACTATAGTTAACAGTATGTCAGTAAAATGCTTAATGACAAAATGCTGAACTTGATGGGTTTGAGGTTTTTTTCTCTGCCAGTAGCAGATTGATGAACTTCCATATGGCCAGGAATGCACTGCACTGTCCTTGGGCTAATGGGTCTATGAAGCCATGGATGGTGTGATTCTTTCTGCTCCCTCCTACTGCAGTCAATTGGCCATTTTTAGTATTAAACCTAACCTTACAAAATACAGAGGTGCATAGTGGAGCAAAAAAATAAAAACAAATCCAAAGACTATGGAACCGTGGAAGCACACACGCACTCCACAATGGTACACTTATATCCAATGACAAGAAGAGATAGGCAAACACATAGATTAAACCAGTGGACTTGGACTGCCTGCCCACAATATCCAAAAATTACGATCCAGCAGCTGGCCACAAGCTGAGGAATAGGTATTACACGTTCTCCCGTAGGCAACTTATTAGAGGTGGAGATCTACCTGATCAACATAAAAGAGATCAAAGATCACCGGGATGCAGTGCCCTTTTTTCCCTTTTTAAAAAATGTTTTAAAGAAATTAACTAGCAAGGCCCCAATAAAAAGGATGGCATGAATAAAACTTATAAAAATTTAAATAAACAAATGTCACTGTTAAAAAAAAATGTCTATACTTACCTATTTTCAGACTGCCTTGGTCCGGTCATGTGATCTTTCCTGGGTTAGCCAGCGGTGGCTGCAGAGGAGAGAGTGCTTGACAACAGCTTGTAATGATGTCACCCATGGGTTCCCATGTCCCAGCTGTTATTAGTACTCCCTCCTCTCCCCTACATATGCTGCTGGCTCATGTAGGTGAGATAATGTGACCAGATTGGAGCGACCTGAAAATAGGTTAGTCAGCATAGGTGTTAGGTGTGTGTGTGTGTGGGGGGGGGGGGGCATTTTATTGCCAGTTAGGTTTAAGCTGTAATTCTACTTTAAAAACCACTTTAAGACTGGCTAATGTACATTTACTTTACTGGTTTAAAGTGGTATACTGGAATGCTGCCTGCAGTTACAGGCATCATCCCACTATTTTTTTTTCAGGCAGGTGATACTGTTTTTTGTAAAAGCAATCCTAGCGGCTAATTATCCGCTGGATTGCTTTTACAGGTGATGGAAGAGGGTCCCTCCCCCTCCTGTTGCTCTCTGGTTCCTCTCTGCACTGATGGTAAGTGTTAGTGTAACTTCAAACTACCTACCCTATCGGTGGGCAGTGGCAGTAATTAACTACTTTGTGCTGCATTAGTGACACGAGTGTCAGGGTTAAAGTGTTACTAAATCCACAACAATAAAATCAGTCTGTATATGCACTAAAACATGCTTGTTATACTCACTGTGGAACCTAAGGGGTTAATCCTCTGCATTGTGTAAAAATGCTGTTTGATCCTGACTTCTCTGATCTTCCCCTTCATCCAGTGTCCCCCTCTTATCTCCTAATAAGACATATAGTGTGGAGACACTCTGCACATGCTCAGTTTGGTGAGTATTGCTAGAGAGGTTTTTTTTTTTTTTGTTGGTTTAGTGCATGTAATCAGCACAGGGCCAATCAGCACTGTCCAGACAGAGGTTAGGAGTTCTACATCCTCCTAGAGCAGAAAAAAACTCCTCCTACAAGTTTTATCCAGTGCTCTGCTGGATACTGATAGAAGTCACAAGACTGCTCTAACTGCTGATGAGAAAAGGTATTTAGCAGTTTATATTTACTAAAATAATTGCATTTCCATGTTGTGTGTACTGTGGGAGACCAGATATAGTGAATGCAGGGTCCTGGGTTTAGTAACACTTTAATTACCCCTTATGCTGCATTACTGGCCAGTGGCAGTGTTTATCAACCTCTTCATGCTACAGCAATTAACACTGACACTGGTGTCACTAATGCAGCACAAAGGGGTTAATTAACTGTCACTGGTCACTAATGCATCAGTGAACAGTAGCAGCACACTAACCCCTTCAACATGCACCCATAACAAACATAGTACTTGCATTCACGGTGCCAGCGCTGCTCTCTCTTCCTCTCCCGCCTCCACTCTCACCTCCTCTCCCAGCCTCTGAATGACTGCAGGTCAGAGGCTGGGACTAGAAATCATCCGTCGGGTGGAGATCCCCCCGCCTGGCAAAATATATTACTTACTACACTAGTGCCGAGTGCAGGATTGCACTCGGCACTCCGCTGCAGCTCTGCATGTGTGCTGTGATATGGGCAGCGGCTCGGCTGACAGCTGGCAGGCATGATCAGGATGTTGGGCATGTCAGAACGCGACCTACCTGCCAGATGGGTTGCCGACCCTGCTTTAAAATAATCTTTTGTTGAATATGAATACGTGCGGTTGCATGAAACGCGTCAGAGAGGAGCTACAGTGCAGTGACGTCATGCCGCCGGCACCATGTGGGTCCCGGTGGCTATCTTGGATCCATATCTGGTCAGTAGCTGTTACCTATATTCCTTATGATTGCTGGTTAATAAAGTTTACTACAGTAATAGCAGTATCACGCTATTTGGCCTCCCCTTTTTTTTCCTGGGGCTCTTTGTGAGCTTCCCGCCACCTGCAGAGCCATGGTTAAGGAAGTGAGTGCCATACCTGTTTACTAAGTGAGCAGAGACACAGCGGCAAACCAGACCATACTTCAGAGGGAATCCCATGTTTACCTTAAGAGGGGTTATCTCTTACATGCGCATACTGATTGTGCATCTGGTGAGTGCGCAGTTTTTTATCAGTTTGGACACCATCACCTTTTGAATATACCCATAGGATCCTTGTGATCTCTTTTACACCACATCTACTGGGATATTGTGGACTGTATACTCACGTGTATTAGCAGTCACGGCGCAGTGACACGGATATTCAATACATGCGTGGACTGTTCTTTTTTGCACTTTATTTATGCACTATGGTGTGTTACATATAGTTGTAATAGAAGCTAGTGAGCACACAAAGTCACGGATTGCTTAACCATATATATGTTTATTTACTGTGTATATGATCTTTTAGCGCTGCACTCTTTGTTCATCTAATCTTTTGTTGAAGCACATTTTGACTTGAATGACAACATTCAGTGTTTTGGAGTAGAAGTCTATCAATATGGCACATCTTACCTTGGGAATCTTTGTCCAATCTTCCTTGCAAAGGTGCACCAAATCTATCAGATTGGGAGGGCATCTTCATTGCACAGCCCTCTTCAGGTCACCACACAGAATGTGAAACCATTCTTTTGTTTATTCGGAGGTATGCTATGGGTCATTGTTGTGCTGAAATTCCTTTTCATCTTCAGCTTTTTAGCAGATGCCTGAAAGTTTTGTGCCAAAATCAACTGATATTTGTAACATTTCATAATTCCCTCTACCTTTACTAAAGCCTCAGTTAAAGCTGAAGAAAAACAGCCCAAAGCAAAATGCTGCCACCACCATGCTTCACTGTGGGTATGGTGTTCTTTTGGTGATGTGCATGTAGTGCCCTGTAATTGTTACTCCTCCTTTCGTGATTGGTTATGTGCCATACATACTTTTTGGAAATATGGCCAATAAAGTTCAATTTTGGTCTCATCAAACCATAACACATTTTTGCACAAGCGTTAGGCAGAATCGATGTAGGTTTTTTGCAAAATGTAGCTGGGCTTGGATGTTTTTCTTAGTAAGGGCTTCCATGTTGTCACTCTACCCCAAAGCCCAGACATATGAATAATATAGGAGATTGCTAGCACGTGTAATACACAACTAGTACTTACTAGAAATTCCTGCAGCTTCTTTAAGATTGCTGTAGGCCTCTCGGCAGCCTCCCAAACCAATTTTCTACTTGTTATCTTCACTAGTATTGGAGGAACATCAAGTTCTTGGTAATGTCACTGTTGTGCCATATTTTCGACCATCTTCACTGTGTTCCATGGTATATCTCATGCCCTTCTCCTGTCTAATACTTTCCAACAATGAGATCCCTTTCATAACTTGTAAGGTCTTTGCAGGCCATGGCTTTTGCTGTAAGAGGCAACTGAATAAATTTTAGAAAATACTACTAGAACCACTGAACTTTATATGGGCTTAACCAGAGTCACTTTCATTGGTGGCAGGTGTGTACAGATTATTATTTAACATCAGTTTGAATATGATTGGTTTATTCTGAACAGCCACATCCCTATATAAACGATGGTGTGTACACTTATGCAGCCAATATATTTTATTTTTTTCCCCACTAAACAATTTCAGTTTGTTTTTTAACCACTTGCCTATCGGGCACATACCCCCTTCTTTACCAGGCCAATTTTCAGCTTTCAGCGCTGTCGCACTCTGATTGACAATTGTGTGGTCGTGCAAGATTGTACCCATATGAAAATTTTATCATTTGTTTCTCACAAATAGAGCTTTCTTTTGGTGGTATTTACTCACTGCTGGTTGTTTTACTTTTTGCGCTATAAACAAAAAAAGTGCAAAAAATTAAAAAAAACAAAACGTTTCTTTGTTTCTATTATAAAATTTTGCAAACAGGTAATTTTTCTCCTTCACTGATGTGCGTTGATGAGGCAGCACTGATGGGCACTGATAGGCAGCACTGATGGGCACTGATAGGCAGCATTGAAGGGCATTGATAGGCGGCACTGATAGGCAGCATTAATGAGGTCGCACAGATAGGCGGCACTGATATGTGGCACTGATAGGCGGTACTGATGATGGGTACTGATAGACAGCACTGATAATTGGCACTGACTGGCATCACTGCTGGGCACTGACTGGCGGCACTGCTAGGTATTGACTGGTGGCACTGTTAGGCATTGACTGGCGCAACTGCTGGGCACTGACTGGCACAACCGCTGGGCACTGACTGGTGGCACTGACTGACAGCACTGCTGGGCTGCACTGATGGGCATTGGTGGGCACAGGTGGGTGGCACTGCTGGGCACAGGTAGGCGGCACTTCTGGGTGGCACTGGTGGGCACTGCTGGGCACAGATGTGTTGCACTGCTGGGTGGCACTGGTGGGCACTGCTGGGCACAGGTGGTTGCACTGCTGGGCACAGGTGGGTGCACTGCTGGACACATGTGGGTGGAACTGATGTGTGGCACTGCTGGGCACCGATCATCAGAGCGCTGATCATCAGTGCCCTGATGATCGGTGCCGATCCCTGCTCTAACAACTGCCATTTTTCGGCAGTACTTTCCTCACGATCTGACAGTGTGAGGAAAGTGCAGCCGAGAACCGGCAATTGCATTTCCCTGTGATCAGCGTGTCATTGGACACGGCTGATAACGTGGTAAAAGGCCGCTGTGATTGGCCTTTTACCACATCACGTGATCAGCTGTGTCCGTAGGACACAACGATCACAGAGATCGCCGGGTGTGCGCCCCTGGGGGCGTGCAGGAGAACACGTTCCCGGAGGACGTCACATGACGTCATATGACGTCCTCCCAGAACTGGCCGGCCGCAGTGTAGCCGTCATTCGGCTATCTGCGGTCGGCAACTGGTTAATTGAATTGTACAAATTATAGGTCACATTTAGGCCTCATGCACACATGACTTTTCTTTATCTCACCTAGACATCTTTCCTCCCTACAGCATTATTTTGGCATTAAAAACACTTCTAAAAGTGTTAACTGCATTTAGGCATGTTTTGCTTTGTAATGTATTTGGGCATTAATTCATTTCATTGGCCAGAATAATAATTTATACTGGTCTCTGAAATGAATAGATGTTCAAGTGCTAAATATGCCTAGGGTTAATATGCATTTATTCACATTTACATGCATTTACAAGCATCAGACTTTTTTTCTGGCACAATGCCCCTGCTCCTGGATGCACTGGCTGTAAATGTTTCTCCTGCCTCTGTACGCCTGTCTCTAAACTCCTCTAAAACCCATGTGTGCATGGACACATAGGGTAACATGCAGGGGCACCCCTAGGAGCAGCAGAAAAACGTCCAGTGTGCATGAGGCCTAAAGGCTGACAAATTTAGAAGTGATTTATCTTTATCTGATTTTTTACATCTCAAACAAATTGCATTTTTACAGAGGTGTGTAGAGTTTTTATATCAAATAACTTAGTTATGCAACTTGTTTAAACAGGAGATAGCCAGTGCATCCTGACACTGCATAATTTGGCTAAGGCATCAATGGCCTTTGTTCACAAATGGGTCAATCACTTCAGATAGCATTTGCATTCAGCTACCCTGATTGTCTCTTATTGTAACCTTCCCTTCGCCCAGAGTGCTACTATACAGGAGATTACAAGATGCTGACATCAAGCTAAATTCTGGTATTTTAACAGCTACACTTACAAATACTAAAAATTATAGTCAACAGTGATTTAATCACTAGACTTGCTGCCAATTTGTCACTGCTAGAAATTAAACTAGTGCTACAGCATTGGGTTAGTGTGTTCAGCTACAAATTGCAGGTATTTGTAGCTAAACCATAGAGGTGAATATAAAGCAATTGCTTCTGGCGAACTGGTCACTGACATGAAACACTCGATCCCTGAGCAAATGAGCAACAAGTTGGCAAGTCCATACAAAATAACCATAATTTCCTCTGTGAAAAATCCCTTAAAAAAAAAAAAAAGAGGATGGCCATGAATAAACCACCCGTCTGCCATGGCCCCTAATGAATATTTATCTGCAATAACTGGTATTTTTTATCAGTACCTGTACAAAATTTTGTAGATTTCACGATGAAATCCAGACATCACGTCCTGTAACTATTGTTAGATTGCAGCTTTATATATGCATGGGTCTGTTTCCTATTTGCTCACAATCAACTTTTTTCAAAAAGAACCTTTTACGAATAAACTATCAAGCACATTCCAGAACACTGAGATTTCACTACACAGTACATCCTGTGGAGAATCAGAGCGATGAATCTTTTCCCAGATACTAAGAGAGCGGCAGCAAAAAATCTAAGAGAAGGGATAAGAAGGATGGACATACCGCCAGAGATTTTTGGACTTGGGATTTGTTTTTATTACATAATTGACTGATGGTGGCGGAAACAGGATGCTTTACAGAGTTCTGTGACCCCCCCATGAGAACCTCCTGCACAGTGTGCTATTTCAGCTGATAAAAGCAGTGTGTGTTCTGTGATTTCTGCTGCAGCCTGAGGTCAGTCCCTGGAAAAAAATAAAGATGGCAAAAAAAGAAAACAAAAAATATTACAGATTTAGCACATCAAAAGAAGTTCCTCGAGGCTCCATGAATTTAGAGCGTGTTTTGTATTGCTGTGGTGAGGCACTTATCACTGCTGTGGTTTTTGTAGTATTGCAAGCTTTGCTTAATATATTTACAGGAGATCAGGGTGCATTCAAATGCATTCAACCTTTCTGTAGCCACCTATGTGTACTAGAGATTGTGTCATTTAAAGGATATGTAAACCCAACACGTGGTGGTCTTGCCATAAAGTTTCTTGTTCAGGCACTTCCTGTTATAGGTTGACAACATCCTGTGTCTGCTTCTGAATTGCATTCTTGTGCACCCAGTTAAATGGGCTTTCAATGAAAACAACACATAAACCCCAGCACAAGGACAGTGGGGATATAATGAGTGTTGGTGGCAATGTTCTTGTGAATTGAACTGCTTGATTGCGTTAGGCAATATTGAACTTGAACCACTGCCATGTCATCCAATGCCACATAAAGTGCTCATCTGCATGCCTTAGCCATGAGCACACTTTAGTGATAGTAATATATTAATGTGACAAAATGTTGAGCTGCAAGAAATGGCCAGAAATCAGGACAAGTAGATTAAAATAAAAAAGTCCACAGTCCATAAATAGGAATTCCACACTGTAATGACAATGTTAATGGGAATGGTAATACCCTTACTATGGTTTTCACGATGTACAGTAAATAGGCAGCATCTCTATCACTGTGGGACTGTTAATAGAAGACAGTCCTGTGCATAACCCAATCATAACAAGGTCCGCAATCCAAAGTGAAAATGGATGTGATGGAAGAAAGTAGCCGCAAACAAGTCGGCAAAGACATCGGAGGTGCAGTGTCCAACCAGAAGTTTGTCACAGATGGTTAGGATGTGCAGGAAGTCCTCAGCTGGCCATTTTTCTGGAATCCTCAGTGCCAGTAAGTGTAGGGTCTCAATGCTTACTGGCATTGAGGATTCCGACAAAATGGCCACCTGAGGACTTCCTGTACATCGGAAGTTGCTTCCTGTTTATTTTATGTCTTACGAATTGCATTGAATTGGGCATTGACCTTGGAAGACCTTGGTTCGCTCCATATTTGCTCAGGGCGTCAATGACCTGCTCCCTGGGTCATCATCAAGTCTTCCTGGACAGAGCAAAAGATGAGGGAGGGTCGCAAAATATGAAGTAAATAACTGTATATGGTAAATAATGTAATCCATGATATATTACACATAAAATAACATTTACGGTAGATTGCAAAGTACCCCAAACATTACTCAGTCAGCCTTTTGCAGTCAAATATTAGGCTTGCTGGAACAGTTTAGGAGACAATGCTGCGCAATAGCTGCTTGTTCATAAACCAATCCTTTGGCTCATTGAAATGCTGTAAGATTGCTTTTAAGTGTAAACAGACATCCAAAATGTAATCACCCCAAAAATCTGGAAGTGCTCGCCTTGGTATATGGCTGAAATTCACATATGTGAAAGTGCTTGTATATAATAGCTGTTGCCCTGGAGATCAACCAGGACTTCTGATGCCTTAAGTTCTGGCTGATCTACGAGGTGACGGCTATCATATACAAGATCTCTTAGCTGTTCATACTGTATATGTCAATTCCCTCCATATTCCAAGGGGAGCTGTTCCACACTCTTTATTGGATGATTGCATTTTATCTGTTTCATTACACCTAGAAGCAACCTTCTTCTGCTATTTTTATGTAGTTCACTTTATTATGATACATAATAATATAGTATTGCATACAATGACATTAGCCGTTTACTCAGCAAAATACATTTTCACTTTGCAGGGTAATTTACCCTTATCTAAGTGAATGAGGTGAAGTTCTGCTGGCTTCCACCATCCAATCATAAAAATCCACTTTGGAAAGTCAACATGCTCTACTCCTTTAGTAAATAAATCCCTCTGTGTCTACCTTGTTATAGCAGGTGAACAATGTGAGTCTGGCATATCAGGATTTTAGATACCTGGTAAACTGTTATGCTGAAAAGACAGGCCAGAATATCAAGATCCCAACTGTTCCTGAAATAAGTGTTCCCATTCTATTTCCCATTCTATTCCTGATCCAATGATTTTCTGGTGAGGTCACAAAGATGGATAGATAGGGGGAATTTCCCCACCTAGAACACAGACAGAAATAAAAATTCTACTCCACTTTTTCCAAAATGGAGAAAAGAAATGGGGTTTAGATAACAACAGTGTCTACTAAGATCTAAATCTGGTTTAGGGTGATCTGACCCTTTAATATAAGTAAAATTACACATATTTTTGCTAAGAATAAAAACTGGCAATAGAGTAGCGCAAAGATTACAAAGTTTTGGAAACAAACAAAAGTTTCTTTACTGAAATTCGATTAACAAATTGTTTTTTATCAGGTCAAAGTAGTAAGATGTTCTTCAGAAATAGTTGTGGGTGTTTTTCATTCATTTCAAATGCTCACACCTGTCAAATCGTTGGATGCTTTCTAGGTGGGATGTAACACAACACTGATAATATAATACTGTTATAAACACATACTTGAAATTTTCTAAGTTGACTTTTTTCCTGAATTAGCAGAGAACATTTTATTGAGAAGACAGAGCGGTTGTAACCTACAGAGGTAATATATTCTCATTTCTTGCTGTGTATTTCTGCTCTTAATCCATACATAATCATTTCTATAATAACTAACAGCATGTTAACAAACTGCTGGTCTTGTCTGGAATAATACATATGAAAAATTCATCATGACCTTGAGAAAAACAGACTTTATCTCAAGGCCTCGCTAGCATGATGCTCTGTGTATAATAAGCCACAATGTATTGCTGACAGTTGACATACAACAAAGAAAATAGTTGTGTTTCTGAATTTATGTCATTAGTTAAAATGGAACATATGCAGGTGGCAAATATAAGGGATAGTTCGCCCTAAACCAGTTATTTTGGTTTTAGGTAGAAATGTGAAATCTGTGATTTCTACACCAGAATGTCAGTGTCCACTATCATAGACTACAACAGGGCGATACTCCATTGCCTTATCTTGGAGTGATCGGGTAATCCAATGGAGAGATCTTGATCCTTACTTTAGAGATTCACAATGAAACCCATTGAACATTTCATTCTACCTGGGATTGATGGGTATTTTACAGGTATCTTTCCAACTCATAAAAATGTCTTTGCAGAGTGAAGTCTTTAATCTGCTGAAAAAAAAAATATGAATCCAAATGAAATGTGAATGATAGTGGAATGTTTATCCAAATCATTTTCCTTATGAAGTAATAAATTCAATTATAAATCTCAGTAACTTTGTTCTGTAATTTAGCTTTTCAGCTTCTGTTAGATTTCATCAATAAATCATGAATATTAAATGTTGATTATTATATTATTACACTCTATGATCCAGAAGTTATGCTGAGGTTGTTGAATTTTAATTGTAGGACGTTTTACAGCATTAGCATAAGTCATACATCTTTTATATACACAAAGTGTATAGTATATATGAACAAAAATCAATTTAATCCATCTGAATTAGGTTACACTTATTACATGAAAGGTAAAGCCACCCCATACATGATTCAGTAAGAGGTGGCTGCTGTTGAGCTAAAGCATCTGCCAACTTTCCATATCTTTCAGGTTATTGAAGAGATTTAGCTAGAGTAGCCTGTGTCTTCTCTTTCTCTCGGACCTCCCTAAGTATTTCTTTGGTCTACATTATGAAGAGTAACATGAATCACATGAGGAACTAAAGTACTTGGTTTTGTAATTCCCAGGGATTGTAGTGAACAAATCTTAGCAACTGGTCCTTCTGGCTATTTAGTATGTCATAAACTAATACAGGGGTCTGAAGGGCCCTTTACTTTCCTCTTTCTAGAATGTCAGCTTCCAGCTCCTCACCCATTGTCCTCTGGTGAGTAAGCAAGTGAGATCTAGTGGGAATCTATCTTTCATTTACTGGCATAGGGCAAAGTGGGTTGTGAGGTTGGATTTCTCACTTGGGAATTCCCACCCCCTGTGATGTCATTGACCTTATAAGGAAGCACGTTATCTCCTTATTAGAAGATAGAGGTCAAAGAGCATGGGCTCCCCAAATTAACTTGTAATCGTTTCATTATATATAGATTGATATTCCCGGGGATCATGATCTACTGCAAACATCTGCTCAGTGCAAACTGGACTGATTCACGTTAAAGTGAAACTTCACTGCATCTGAGCACCACAAAGCAAAAACACTCTTTTATTTATTTATAATATACAAAGCAAACTCCCCCATCCATTCATTTCTCCATCCTTTAATTTTCTGAGAAATCACATTGAAAAACACCCTCGAGCATTTCTGGACTTTGGCATCTTGAGTAAGGACAGATGATTCATGTAGCATTTACTTCCTGGAATCCCTCTGCCTTAGGTCAGGCATGGAGGCAGAAGGGTGTTCTTAGCTGAGAAAACCCCTCCTTCCCTCCTGAAGACTCCTGTGACGTATGACATCATTTGCCTAGGCTTGGAAACCAGGAGGTAACTGAACAAATGTAAAAAAAAAAGTTTGAAACAAGTAAATATGACATGCATTCCTATCAATTGACTAATGCTAGCAACAACAGGATTAAAAATAGTCAATGTTGACTGAGAGGGTGAAGTTCCACTTTAAATACCCAGTCTGGTTATTTAATCTACTCATTGCCATCCATGTAATTTAAGCAGAAATGGAAACATCCGATTACATTATCTCAGGGCTGGGGGTCTTGAGAGATATTTGATATCTAGTTGTACTTTAGCAATTCAGTTCCTTACTTAGCTGGCTCTTTTTGGAGGTGTATAGTTTCCCTTTAAATGCACAATAGAATGCATAAAAGGGCAACTATAACTAGCTGATCTAAGGTTAACCCTTTGAGGACCAAGGGACGTATTTGTCCCATGTTTTTAATTGCGTGTATCATCTGATTAAGAACTTAACTTTTTTTTTTTTTTTTTTGGTTTGAGTCAAAATATTAGTTCTTATCAACAAATAACAAATGGATCTAGCTTTTTGCCAATTATTTCATGAAATGGCTTAGTTACAGCAACTGAAGTGTACGAACTTTAAAAACAAAAAAATTGATTCTTTTGGCGTTCCAAAATCTTATGGTCCTCAAAGGGTTAACTTGTGCCCAGATCTTGCACACTTAAGTATTCACATATCATTAACATGCAGTTAAAGCCTGAGCTCATGTAAACTAAAAAAAGAAATAAGCACAAAGGTCAATACTTAACATTTAATAAAGTGTTCCTTGTACTGGCCTTGGCTGTCATTGTTGAAATCTGCACTTTTCTGTCCCTACCTGTACCCCTGGCACTGTGGGGGTTTATACAAGTGCTAGACCTGTCACATGCACTTGTGCTGACTATGCCTGCCCTTTCCACCCCTCTCATCCATTCATAAAAGCTGTACTATAGCTTCTATGAATGAAATTCCCTCTATGAATGGAGGAGGCAGGCCCTTCATTCATCCTCCCATCCTCCATTCGTAGTTTGTTTTACAGTCATGGAAGCTTTAGTACAGCTGTAACAGGTCCAGTGCTCGTATTAACCCCTGTAGCATCGGAAGATTACGGCTGCTGGGTATGAAGGGAGGTCGGTGTAAAGGATGTTTGATTTCAACTTCCATAACCTGCACAAGGGACAGTTTCCATTAAATGTAAGCACTGTCCCTTGTGCTGTGTTTTTTTTGTAATATTTGCCTTAACCAGCCTTTTTAAGCCAGGGTGCCCATGCCTTGGGTGTCCTACATGTGTGAATGTTGCTACATCATGTAAAACTATTAGTTTAATTTTCTATACTTTAGAATGAGGTGCCTTGAGATTATTCAGAATATTAACGGGTGCCTTGACTGAAAAATGGGTGAGAAATACTGACCTTTAAAGCCCGCTAAAACAAGCCCTCGTTCATCTCTTTATCTACAAGTATTGTGAAGCCAGCCATCTAATGTAAACACACAACCCGTGGCGTCCCTAGGGGGGTGCACCGGGTGACACCATCACAGGGGGTGCAGGAGCAGGATGCCAGCAGAGCTTCTGGGATCTGTGAAGGTCCTGGCCAGTTATTGGGGTGATCCCGGATTCCCAGCACAGTGACAGCTGCCCCCGCTGTAGCAGTAAAATGAGTATCCCGGACCCGTGAAGATATGTATCCCCTGAAGCAACTGTGCATGTGCTGGTTTCATGCCGAAGAAGCCGATCTCTGACTTTTGCACAGGTTCAACCTATACGGACTTGACTGATCTTGCAACCCATAGTGATCTGTGGGATCAGCTTCAGCGGTTTGCAGCCTGTAAGGGGTTAACTGTAGCAGCTTTGTGCTAAAGTCAGAGATCGACTTCTTTGGCCTGAAACCGGTACATGCAGAGTTGCACAGTTGCTTCAGGGGATACTCAATTTACTGCTCCATGGGCACTGCTCCTTCCTCTCTGGAGGGGTGCCACCACGTGTTACCGCACCAGGTGACACCAACCCTAGGGACGCCTCTGCACACAACAAGTGTTTTTAAGCTGTTAGAACTCGACTGAAAGCCAATTTTAGAGAGTTATATTTGAGAATGAATAACTTCACAATAAGTTCAGCTAGGGAGGTCAGTGATGGCTTGTTTTAACGTTTTTTTTTACTGCTTGTTGAGAATAAGTACAGTAGATAGTTTAATGTCCATAGTCTGGGCACAAGTGCACTTTAAGAAAGTATGAACTGTATTCAGCTTATACAATATGGAAAACACTGAACAATAAAGCTTTGAAATAAAGTACATATGAAGTCACACAAATATACATATCACAATTTGAAGACAGAAGCTAATCATGCTAGAAGTATGTCTTTGGACTGCTGGATACCAACAACATGAATAGTTATGAAGAAAACACACAAACTCCATGCAGATAGATTGTAGATACTTTGATCTCAGGACCTCTGTACTGGCAGACATCAGTGCTAACCATTGCATTAGTGCATGTCCAAAATACTCTACATAATTGTCTGCAGGAAATGCTGAAGGAAATGAGAACCTTGCCAATGCTTTATCTTGTTGTCTTGGGGTCAGACCCAGGGACACATTGCAGAGATTTGAATGTTTATGAAATGTCTTCATCTTGGCGGCTGTTACAGCACTTACATTAAGTATGTTTAACTTGGCATCAGACTGATAACTTTGAACATTTCTGAGTTCTTACAGCAAAGCTGAGACATGCGGGAGTAACTCCATCTCATAACATTCCTGACCCTAATGAGCCGAACAGAGATAAACTTTATATGCACTTCATATCATTTATTACTTATGAGGGAAATAAACACAGTTACAGAACTACTGCCATGGCAGCCATATTTGACTGTTATGGGACTTTGGAGCCAGGGGCCCCAGTTTGGAGATCCCAGGTTGGCTCCTGGCAGATGTCTTTCCTAAGTGTCTGAAATTAGTTTTTGTTTCCCCTGTGAGCCCATCATATTCAGTCTTTACCTGCCTGCCAATTAAGGAATGAAAGTCTAAAGCTGATTGGAAATGTTTTGATGGTTCTCTCTCAACTTATAGTCTAGTATGACTGACAATACTTTACTTACATAACTCAGATCAGGGGCAAAAGTGGTCCTGCTTTAAACTACACCAGCCATCTAGAGCTCCTATACTTTCCTGTGAAGGAGAGCTCATTCTCAAAGTGTAGGTATTGCTGCAGCTTAAATTTGAAAAGGAAGGGGAAATTACTATAATTTTGAAAAAAAAATGTACTTTAATTTTTTAAGTTTAAAAATGTAAACTCATTTTTTATGTCTGTTGTTTTTCCTATTTATGTAAAAACGTTTTACAAATAAACATTCAATACAGAGTGCACCAATAACATAAGACTCACAGTGTGCAATTTACTAATTCTAGAGCACACAGAATATGGGGCAGCTGTGCATAGTAACCAATCAGCTTCCAAGTTTTATTGTCAAAGCTTTATTGAACAAACTGATTTTAGAAGCTGATTGGATGCTATGCACAGCTGCACCAGATTCTGTGTGCACCAGTTTTAGTAAATCTCCCTGACAGTGTACTTTTCTCTTAGGAGGGCCAACTCTGAACAGAGCAAGAGAAATGGCCATGAGTCACTCCTCTGACTCATTCAATTGTGTATATAAGTTCAAGTTGAGCTATTGCACTCTGTAAACAGCAAGGTTTTTTTTTTTAAGCAAAGCACTTATTGATTGACACATAAACGTGTAGAAAGGAGGCTACTGGTTGGAATTAAAGAAAGAAAGTAATATATCAGAAATAATATATTTTTAATATTTTTTTTAACCCCCCTGGCAGTATTCCTGAGTGTAGCTCGGGGTTAACTTTCAGTACCAGAAGCAGTATCCCGGAGCTACACTCGGGATTACACTGCAGCGTTGCTCTGGGATCCCTCCAGCACTTACCTTGTCCTGCGCTTCCGCGATGTTCCCCCTGCAGCTTCCCCGGCCATGTCCTCCGGCCGTTGCCGGCATCCATCTTCTGGGTTCCATTCCCTGCGAGCGTCGGGACGTACGAAGGACAGAACCGGCGGGAAATTCAAAAAAGTAAAAATGAGACATTCACTCAATACACTAAAATCTGATAGTATTACATTACTGTATCAAACCATTTCACATACATTTTGTCCCGAGTGCTTTGTCCTGTGCCCTGCCTGCATTTTTACTATTCATTCTGCCTGGAAACTGAGAAACGTCCATGGTGTCCAAAAAGCGTCCCTTTATGTCAAAAGTGGTTTTAGACCGGCTAGAGAACAGCGATAGTAAATTAGAACCACTTGCAGAAATTGAGTGATAATGATTTGTGAGGAAATTCATCATCAGACACTGAAAACGATTTTGCGACTTTGCTCAGTGATGTGCGAACTTGGCGCTTTATTTCAAATTTCAGTGTTTTTGGTTTGATTACATTATTAAATTAAATGAATTATTATTGTATGATTATTTTTTTTGATTATTTATTAAATTATAATTTATGATTTTGTGTTTCAAATTTTATCATACCCGGGATGTGTACTAGAGTCTTGTTCGAACAGATTTCAGTGAGTTATTCCTAAGAATTACAGCCCTACAATAAAAAAACAACATATTTCCATGCAAAAAAATGTACCGCTTTGAGCTCATTTCTGTTACTGACATAATCAGACTTCTAAGGAGGTTAATCCTGATCCCCCTAAAGAGTTGTGATCATCATCATAAAAAAGAAAAGATTAAAAAAAAAAACCATACAAGCACTTTAAGCACTGCTGTTGTCTGAAAATCTAGGTGTTCCTGTGTGTGTGGAAATGTTACACTTTATTGACAATACTAATTATAGACAATAGCCAGCAAGTCAATGACACTGGGACCTTTTTGCATAGGAGTGAGTAAAGTGATGTTTTTGTAAAACACCTATTTGGTCCACAACTGAGCTTCAGAAAAGGAGAATCCATCAATTTTGCTCATTTAGCTGCTTTGGTGAAATGTACTTTTTGAATTCAGATTAAATGCATTTTTGTTTGGTGAGTAGGGGGGGAGGGGTGTTTGAATAACCATAAATGCTGCTTAAAACTCCCATGAGCATGAGCTTACACCTAGGCAATGCTATTTTAAAGTCCATGGCAGGAAACATTAAGCTTTAGATGAAAAAAGTAGTTGGATTCTGCAGTAAAAGGTACACTGTACATGGGTTACAAAGGTGCTAAGGCATACCAGGTAACTCTCCAACAATTGCTGTAATGGAAGCTTTGTTGCCTAAGAAACATTGGAAATTAAATTGTCCGAATGCTTTTATTCCCAGTAATACTGCTGGGTGTTGTCACAAGGAAAAAGCCGTGTATCCCATTTATGGTTTACAAAGCAGACATATGTTCAGGGATTTGTTGTATTATATTTAGACACAGTATTTGGTGTCCTCCTGCCTAATGGACTCTCAGGTGCTTGGTCAGGTAACCACATGAGAAGCTTGGCAGCAACCTGTTTGACATACATTAATTTTGTCCATGCAAAGAAATAGTTCACTTTTGCGTTAAAAAAACATTGCATCACGTAGGGTCAGCTGGTAACAGTTTCCCTCAAAACCATAGTAGATATCAGACAGTCATGGCAAGTTTGTTCCACCAACAATTCAAATGAAAATAGAATATTTATTTTGGATATTTACTATATGACTGGTATATAGAGAACTAATAAAGGAACTAAATAGACCTTCAATAGTTTATTTGGGGCAGCCAGGGGCCCTCTGCAGTAATTGGGGGTGTGGGTTCCCTACCCTTCACTAAAGACTATGATCGACCATCTAAGCAGATTCCAGTAGAGATTGATAACCTGTTTATGGGTGTAAGAAATGATGGGAAAAGATTCCACACCATGTGACATCAGAGCTCTATCATGGAAGTTCTAATCCTCCTTATTAGAACATTAATAATGACACTAATAAGGAAGTTGCACAAGGAGCACGCTGTGTGTTTTTCTCTCACAGGAGTGAACTAATTAGGGGTCTTTTAAACCTTGTTTCCAGTTTTTACTTAATTCATGGTACTGCAAGCCATGATTGGCCTTGGTCTTCTGATAACTTGTTCACTGACAGTGAAATCTGGCTAGCAGGTGCCAACTTCCAAACACCATGGATTCACCAAATTTGCTGTGAATTTGTGATTGTGCAAATTGATTCGCTGATCACTTAAAGTGGTAAACTCTTACATATACCAACTGAAGTGACTGGCTTCAGGTGATACACAGCGATGAAACAAAGCCTCCTACATATTATTCTTTTATTATTATACAGTATTTATATAGCGCCAACAGTTTGCTCAGCGCTGTACATTACAATGGGAGACAATACACGAGGGTTCGAGGGCCCTGCTCCTTGGAGCTTACAATCTACTTGTCTATCTGCAGCCCTCTTTCCACTGCAGCTGTTCAAAGTACAGAAATTGCATAGAATGTATCAGCACCAGAAGGCAGGGGGTGTAGATCTGATGTCACACACTGCACAACATAGAGCAGGGAGCTGAATGCAATCTTAGATTTGAGTTGAGGGAATGGACAGGCCCTCCTCTACACAGTTTCATAGGGAAACATACACAGCTGTGGCTGACAATCACTTGATGTGTTCTAGGGATGTGGGAGAATCTCCCAGGATTGTTTGATGTCAGCATCGGCTGTCAAAAGTGACTCATGCTGATAGCAGAGGAATGAGACAGCAGAAAGAAATCACACTAGGTGCTTTGGATAGAGGCCAGTACACACTATGAAAAGATATGTTTTGTTCATTTTGAATTTCAGGGGCTTACAACCACTTTAACCACAACAAACAAAGTGTTGTAATCAATTAAACCGTTTCTTCCAGATAGTATACCTAAACAGGTAATGGTGAGGTGGGCTTAAAAGTAATAGGAGCCCTCCCCTGAGCCAATGTGAAGCACAACAGAGCCTTCATATAAGAGAATATATTTTCATGCCAACACTTCCATCACAATCCACATATAAGAAGTTTATTCCTATTTGTATGATAGCGTATAGAGTCATGCAAATGAATCATTTATGTCCCTGAGCCTGTTTACATCTATAGACAAGAAAATATAACCAAATGCAACTCTACTCCATAGAAGCCATGGTTTCCATACACTGCACTGATGATGGCCAACAAGCAGCTTTATGCATTTTGGAATACATGGCTTTATAGATTAAACTGTATCTGTACTGTAAAACAATGGTTCTGAACAAACAGTTGACCCAAGGTCATAAATATGCATGGTCCCAACTGCTTTACTGAAACAAGCCCTTGCTTTCTGGATTGTGATGAAACGGAAGACTTACAGTGATTGCATTCTGTTTTAAAGCAACTCGGTCACTATAGTAAAAAAGGTAACTGCAGTCAGGTATGTGTTATAGACATCTACTGAAGTACATACCTATAGCAGCATTCATGTCCTCACTGCTACACTTAATTGGCCGGCCATTCTGCCAGACATAGCTTCTCAATACCGGGTAGTATTGAAGCTTGTTGCCCCTTCCTGACTCCTGTACCTGCCCATTGGCCAGTGAGGCAACTTATCATAGTGATGGGCAAATAGGAACGAGGGGGAAGGTGTGAAAAAAAAAATATTATTTACAAAGAAATTGGGAAAAAAAGTGTAAACCTTTTCAATTTGGCTGTATTGATAGGATTCCTTCCAGTGATCATTATCTCACATCTGTGGGTTCCCTAGGCAACAAGAAATATATCACAGAATGAATATATTTTTACAGAAAATGATAGGAAATGTATTAAAACAAAGACCTGGAGTCATAAGGACATTGCAGTAAACCTAAATGAACCTGAATCTTTTTCTATGAGATTATTCAAAGACATATACCTGAGTTCTACATCTGGAAATACACAGTATATCCCCTTGAGACTCGAAGCCTAATTTCAAAGCAAAACCAAAAATTTTGTTTTAAAATTATTATATTAGAATGTATTTCTACTTTATCATTCAAATTTGAGAACCCCCTCTATATGTTTGTACAGTATGTGTTCCCATTCACACAGCATAAATAAATTCAAATGTAAATATTTCTTACCTTTCCAGTTGTTCCTTTGTATCTTCTATTGCTTTCAATGTGAAGGTGTCAGGAGCTGCCACGATTCGCGGCTCGGCGCAGGCGCACTGTGCCCGTTCTCGCTAGTGTACGGGCACTAGGTCCTGGCCGGTCACGGCGGAGACAGAATCCGCGCATGCGCACTCGGAGCCGCGGGTGGGCGCTTGGCACCAATGACAGTGCAGGGTGCGGTATTTAAATCGCCCTGCGCTTGCCATTTGGTCTCCCTGTGTTCCTGATCTTGTTGTACGTGATTCTTGATTGTTGCTGACCCGAATTGTTCCTGACCTTGCTGTATTCTCCTGTTCTGACCCCTGGCTTGCCTGACCTACTTCCTGGATGCCCCCTATTGGATCTGCTATTCTGTTGCTGACCTGACATGTGACCTGATCATTCTCTGCCCGCTGCTTTGTACCGCACTGCTCCCACGGTTACTGACTCGGCTTGTCTGACCACGCTCCTGCTCATCCATCCATCCATCCACCTCACTCTGGCATATCCGCCTCTTCACATCAGGCTCTCCCCCTGCAGAAACCTCTGGCGGATCCCTCTACCACGGGAGGGTGTACTCAGGAGCCGCGACCTGGTCTCAGTTCGCTCCAAGTCCATCCCCACCACCAGGTGGTTCCTTACAGAAGGTAAGGGACAGGCTGGAAGGACAGACTGTGATACATTGCATTAACATACCGTGTACTATCCAAGCCTTGATATCTTTAACCCTTTGTTAGGACAGATAATTGTGCACAGTTTGAAACAGATAATGAAATCTGTCAGCACATTACACACAGGGTTAATTATGGCAAACACAACTTCCCAGTCCCACATATAAACATTACATAGAAAAGGAGAACTAAATGTTTTTTTTATCCTGACACTTTTAAAAAAGAGCAAGTGAAAAAGTAAGCATATGAGATTTTTTAAATATTTTTTTAAAGGTATGCCATGTGCATGGGATTAAATATAAAGCAAGCATATTGGGGATTTCTCTTCCACTGCTGCTAATAGAACGACATTTGATGGACACAAAGTGAATGTTCATACCTTTCAAATATGTGTTTGCAAGTACACAATCCCTGGATTGTGCTCTGGATGGGAGAGGAGAAAACCCATGGCATACGTACTTTTAATTAGATGCAGATCTGCTTCTGAGCATGCTATACATCTCTTGCAAAAAATGACCGATTCTGGTAGATTTATATTGTGTAGATCTTCTTTAAAGTAAAATCAGAACTTTTTTTTTTTTATTTTGGATAGAGTAAGGGAGGGTTCTAACTCCAGTCAATTTTTATTGCCATCTATGTACCATTGGGAAGATTTCTGTTCCGTAGCCAAAGCAGGAACTGAGAGGAAATCCCTCCAAAGTGAGGGAATCCTGGGCAGGGCCATAATTAAGGGGTACCACCAGTCCTCCTGTACAGGGCCCGTGCCAGCGGGGGGAGGCAGGCATTTGGGTGAATCGGATCTGGGCAGGGAGGGTGATTGGCACAGTGGGGGGAGGGGGGATTTCTGGAACCGATCCCCTGTATTGCTGTCTTCAGCTGGCTTCTTCTCTGCTCCCTCCTGCTGGCTTTCAGCTGCTGCAGAGAGTGGCTGCTGCCCAGGCCCCCCGTTGTGCCCCCACCTCCACAGTGCTGCCAGCTTCCCTCCCCTCCTTTCCACCGTCAGCTGCAAGCACACAATAGGATCTTTGAGGATGGAGTGTGGTGGAAGGGCTCAGTAAATATGTTACATTTACCAACTTTCTTTTTTTGGTACTGATCACTCACTGTGTTCATTCATAACTGAAGCATAGTAAACTGTATTTTTTTTTGGAGAGGTGGGGCACTGTCAGGTTGGTTCTATGAGGCCCCATGGTTTCTAACAGCAGCCCTGATCCCAGGGTGCCTAGGCGAGGATGATGCCCCTTTCCCTGCACCCTCCTGCAGCCTCCTGGGACACCTCAAATGTCCCAGGAAGCTGCAGAACCATTCATTAAGAGTCATGTGAGCTCCACCCACACAGCCACATCACTCATTCACAGAGATCTCTGAATGAGTAAACAACAAGTCCCGTGTTCCACTGTGGCAGGTGGCTTGTAGTTTTGAATTAACTGCGAGAGCGCTGAGGAACATTCTTTTAGTTCATTCACAAGCTGTGCAGCTTTCAAACAGACAGATAGACAGTACAGAGGTACGGGTTTAAAGCAGTAAAGCTTGTCTGCAGGAGCCTGACATTGCACCTGTGAGCCACAGATTGGTGCGGGTGCAATAATCTGCTGTCTCCTGCGGGCAAAAATAATAAATGCACATTTTTTTCTACAAAAATATGTGCAGTTATTATTTTTTCCAAAATAGTGAATTTAGCCTTTAAACATATAAAGAGCACAAAAAAGAAGCTCACAATTGTAGTACTATGCAGTATTGAACCCAAAGCAAGCATTTATTATTTTGCAACTTACCAATTCTTAGATGTGATAGCTTCATTCGTTTTCTTTTTTTAAGCTTTCTTTCTTCTATTTTCATCTGGTGATCTGGCCAGTAAGTCTGTTGTTATTCCAAAGAACATGAGATAAACCTGTTAACACTGGCAGGGGTGCTTACAACAATCAGCTTTTATTTAATATTTTTCCCAAAAGGAAAAAAAGCTGATTGCTGCAACTACTTATACAGTGTTAGTTGGAGTTTGTCTTCGATTTGTTAGTGTATTTAAATCTGCTAGTGCATCTAACACTCTCCTCCCCACCAGACTGACCATTCTGCTGTCCAAAGGTGCCCCTTGTGCTCCTTCATTCAGAGTGGGGGCACTGTAATACAAGAGGTGTGTTATTGGCCAGATCACAAAATCCAAAGAAAAGAAAACTAATGCAGCCACCACATCTAATGATTGGTAAGCTGTAATATATTCCCTTTTTGGTTTTGACTTAAAACCGCTTAAATTTTCCTAAAATGATAATGCAGATCTGGTAAATTACTATTAAAATAAAGATAGAGCTTTATAGAGTTCTTATTTAATTTGTTCTCTTTTTATATACAGTTTAATTCATCACTTCTAATTATTTTCAATTGCAGTTTAATTCATCACTGCTAGTTATATTTTCCATGCTTGTAAATCCAGGTAGGTGTTGTTTGTTGGGTCTATAATTTGTTAGTTTTAATTGCATGTAGAATAATTGGTATGCATAGTTAGCATCGCCTTCGTGATCTGCTTCCAGTTAGTAAAACTGTAAAACTAAAGCTTACAACTGATGAAAGGTAACAGAAAATGAACCAGCAACGGATTAAACAATATGCCCGGCAGCGTTATACTCTCCCGCGCCTTGGCTTGTTGATGGAGTGCGGAAACAGTTACCTTTGCTACATCTTGGAATGGGAATTCCCAGAATTCCAAGCGGGAACCTATTCAGATGGGCTTTTTGTTTGGCAAGCCAACTGTCATTAGCAGTAAATTAAATGCATAAATTAATACTAATCATGGATATGAAATGAAATAAAACAAACAATGATTCCCCGTCTAAAATGTAATTAAACACTTGATTGGTATGCTGTAACGTCGCTAAAAATGTACGTCTCACGTATAATATTAATTCATCAGCTCCCTGTAATGGGCCATAATTTGTACTGTGTTCTTCTGTACTTGTTAGTCAGTTCAGATGTTGCCGCAATCAGAGGAATCAAAAGTAACGTGGGATCATGCGGAGGAGACACCAAAGGCTCTTGGGAATACGGATCTCGTTCCATGCACACACACATTTGATACCCTATCATAATTGTGTTAGAGTGTCTTGGGGATGAAACAAACAAACTTCCCTATTAAAAGTACCATGTCAGAGTTGGCTGTTTACTCATTTATTGGAGTGAACACGTTCTAGTGATAAGGTCTACAAAGGAAGAGATACCACAGATTAGACATACATGGCAAGAAACGTAAGCATGAAATTCTATAAAGCGTATCTAAAACCTGAAACTAAAATCTAATATATCATAGCTTACCTGTCCTTAAATGAGGTAGCTGCATTTTTTTCTTTTTGTTTGCATTTTTCTTACTTGCTTTTCACTGATAGGCTTGTAAGTAATGCACATCCTCTCTGTGGTTGGATATGCTTACTCCTCCATTGTATCTATGGAGCAGGGGCGGACTGACAACTCATGGGGCCCCCGGGCAATAGGGGATCATGGGGCCCCTGTGTCCTTGCCCAAACTCAAAAAAGCCTATGAAAAAGGTACCAGGGGCATCTCATGGGGCCCCCTACTGACTCCGGGCCCTCGGGCAGTGCCCGAGTTTCCAAATGGTCAGTCCGCCCCTGCTATGGAGGGAGCCATGGTTGTCACTAAGGATGAATGTCTTTCTCACTTCATCTTCATTAGGCTCCAGCCACATTATTTATTTAAAAAAAATGCCAGAACCTCTTGCAGAAAAAGCAGCATAAAAATGTTCACAGTGGCTCGTTTTGCACACGAGTTTATACGCATTTATGGGAATTTGTTTTTATAAGCTTTTTTTCCCAAAGCATTGCCCTCTACTCATTTTTCATTATAATCAATGAACACTTGAAAACACTAAATGCTCCTCAATGTGGCGTTTATGCTCATCAAGTGTTTTTTCTGCCTGAAAGCTCCACCTGTAATGGGTTTATTTGCCTACTCTACGCGTTACATCACGTCACGCGACTTCCTAAGGTGCTTGGTAGGCTGGCAGGTTACGGGCAGCAGGTGCTTGGTAGTCTGGTATGAATAAGAATGGCCACCACAGGCTGGACAGGCATGTCAGGAACAGATATTAAGAGATATAGATGTACCACTTTAATATTTTAGGCGGGGTAGCCTATTAATAAGCTCAAAGTTCTCACCTATTTAAAGGTATGGGTGTAAACCAAAAAATTATATAACACAAGAAGTAGTAGCTGCTATGAGCCAAGTAGGTAATAAACACCCAAGCAATGTAGCTTATATGTAAAATCACATATTTTTATTATTCCCTTTTATTAATCTTTTTGAATGAGTCATGATGACTTTTGGTCACTAGGGGGAGCTGTACACTATTCCCAATTAATGTACAGAGTATTTAAGCAGTCTTCACTGTCTTCTCCCTATTCTGAAGAAGCCTGCACTGATTGGCGGACGAAATGCATCAACGAAACATACTGACGTCATCACACCAGGAAGCAATGTCCCACGTGGACAACACCATGGACCATGCTATTGCGCCATGCGATATGCCTCATGATCCGGTGGAACTCTGCATAAGGAATACTCGTGATATGAGGTCTGATTATTGCGGGAACTGTGTGAATAACCCACTCTATATCCACAACATGACAATCAAGTTTCAATGGGCTGAGAATCTAATTCCTGGGAAATGGCTAAGTCATTAGCCAGTATAACGATGGTGAGTGGGGCGCATTGTTGAAACATCGTTAAATGTTACTGCACACCTCATCTGAAGTTTTGCAAATTATTCTCAGCTTCAGAATACATTTGCCATGATGTTTATCTGGAGGAATACCCAGAAGGGATAAAGATATCTACATAGTTTCTTAATATATGGAGGCTTAAACCACACGGTATTCAAGCTATGAAGGAACCTGGGACGGTATGAATAGTTCAACACTGTATAATTCCATGGGAACTCCTTGCTGCACTCTACAAATGGACATACTCATTTCTTTTTTCAACTTGCATTTTTTTACAGTTCTCACGCATTTAATGATCATGATGATGCATATCTAGCCATATATTTGGCTACATTTTTGTCTTACTGCTATCATTGAATATGCAGGATTTATAAGTGTATAACACAAAGATACAAGGCTGAATTTTGGCTATTTTGCTAATATGCTGCTGTATATCTCAACCAGTCAAAGTAAATACCACTAGAAATACTAAATGTTGCAATCCAGATTGCTTGTCTTTCATTGTTTTTCATGTGTATTCAGTGATTGTATATGTCACCATCCACGGATATTATCTTTTCTCCCAAAGGGGATAATAAAAATATGTGATTTTACATATAAGCTACATTGCTTGGGTGTTTATTACCTACTTCGGTAGTTGGCTCATGGCAACTACTACTTGTTTTGTTATGTGAGGAACAGAGCAGTGTTCAGAAGAGTAGTCAGGTTCAGGCTGAAGTTGGCAACAGTAAGCAAACAGACAGAAGGATCAGGCAAAGACATTGTCAAAGAGCAACCCGGGGGTTGGTTCAGGCAGAGTTCAAGTGTGGTCAGTCAGATCAGGACAACAACAGGAGATCAAGTACAAGAACAGGTAGCAAGCAGCAGAACGCTGTAGAACACAAGGTAAAGTCCTAGTGCAGAGGTTGGCTCTGAGGAAGAGGTTGTGTCCTCGAAATGCGTTAACCAGTTGGTCATCCAGGGTTCCATCGTATGGACTCAGATGTTGTTTGGATCATACATCTTGTTCAGTTTGACATGCCTGTGTTATTATGTCCATTGTGAGTATGATACCTCTTTTTGTTTCTTTAATAAATTATTTTGAACGATAATGCACTAGGTCGGTGCACCCTTTTTCTGTTTCTCCATTTGTAAAGTCCTAGTGCAACAGAAGTGTTTCAATAGCCCACTAGGCGCCAGTCTAGTGGTGGGCATGTGCGCTGCCATGCACGCCAGCGCACACGTCTGTGCACATGGGCACGAGCACAAGTGTGGGTTTGACCTCCAGGAATTCTCTGGCTGTATATAACTATGCGCCGGGGTGAATTTTGCCTTTCCTGACACTATATGTGGGATTTCAGAACTTTCAGCAGAGATTAATAGGCAGAAAGCAATTATTATTATTATTACAGTTATACAGGAATTGTTTAGTGCCACCAGTTGTAAAGTGCTCCACAATATAAAGGGTGACAGTTGAGTTCTAATACAATTCAAGGCAAGAGAGTTAGGGGTCTGCTTGTGTGAGCTTACAATCTAAAGGGAAGGGGAAAGGATCCAATAGGTTGTAAAGTATGAGCTACAAATTCCAAAAGGAGTCAGACCAAAAACAAGCAAAGAGTCGTGTTCAAAGAGCAGTGAAACATAGTTGTCAGTGCATTTTCACTGTGTCTGGATATGCATAATTCCTATATCATTCACTCTATTTGGAACTTTTGGGATCAGTTGGATAGCATGGCCCAAATGTTACATGAAATGTTTGGGTCATCTCTATGCAACTCAGTGCTTGGCGAATGTTTAAACAGAGGATGGAGTGCATGTCAAATGTTTGCAATTGTGTGAATATCACGTTACTGACACAGTTCACTGTGTTATGACTGAATTCTTGGGCTGGACAGCTTTACAGTGCAGAGTCAGGCTAGATGCTGTCCAAGGTCCTGTACAAGTCTATGTCTTTCTACTCCGTCCTCTTTATTTATGTTATATCAAGTTCAATCAAGAGGAAACTAACCACTGGGCTCTAACTGTACAGTCAGCAATAAAACATGAAGTTTTACATTTTTTTGAAAAGTTAGCAAGGATTATGTAGTATTTCAATTCATATTCATTTACTTATTCTTTTTTAAAGAGAATTTGTTTTCTTTTTTAGACTTTTTTCCTTTTTTTTCACCTGGTAAACCCAGCCAGTAAGTCTGTTATTTTCCAACTTTCTTCCTTCCTTTAACAGAACAAGCTATCCAGCAAAAGTGACAGTTAGAGGCTTGGGACAAACCATTTAACACTGAGAGGGGTGCTTACAATGATCATTTTTTTTATCCCAAAAGAAGACAAAAAAAACTGCTGTAACTGCTTAATAAAAGTTAGCTGGAGTTCAGCTTTAATTTGTTGGTCAAGTCCATCTAAATCTGATTGTCTAACCCCACCCTTCCCCCACAATGACAATGCTGCTGTCCAAAGGTATCTCCATTGCTTCTCTAGTGGAATGCAGACACCCTAAGGCTAGATTCACATACATGAGGGGGCGGGCGTGCATGTAAATTGCATACCGAATACAGCTAAACAGAAAATGCTTGGGGGTGCCATTAACTTTTAATATCACCCCATGCACTGAGAACTGCATTTATGTGTAGAAAATGCAGGCTCAGCAGTCCATTCAAATGAATGGACTATCATGCCCGCTCAAATGCGGCACGGAGAGCCTCATATACATAAGCCTAAGACAGGACATGTGTTACTGGCCAGATCACCAAAAAATAAAGGAAAATCAGCTATAAAAAGAAAACTACTTAAACCACCACATTTAGAAATTGATAAGTTGCATTATATTACATTTTTGTTTTAGGGTTTAATACTGTTTTAAAATAAATGTGCTGTTATTGTTTATAATTTATGATTTTGTACTTTGCCAGGCTTATATAAAAATATAAGCCTTCTTAGATTGCAAGCTCTAATGAGCAGGGCCTTCTGATCCCTCCTGTATTAATTTGTATTGTAATTGTACTGTCTGCCCTTATGTTGTGCTGCATAAACTGTTGGCGCGATATAAATCCTGTATAATAATAGTAATAATAATATAAGCATCTACTGTGTAGTTATAATTCAAGTATCTATAATTTTATGTGCTGCTTTACTTTATTGTTGCCACATATAAGATTTTCATTTTCTTTGCACTAGTTCTAAATGAAAACTGAGAATTAAACTCGTTGCTATGAGCTTTGCCTTTATTCTTCTTTAGGTTCTATAGGAGCCATGAGGTTCCTGAGAAAAAACAGTTAACTTTTTTCCTAGCCTCTGAACAAAAGGAAACCTGGCTCAAATGTACCCAAATCAAATAGTTGGCTTGCAAGGATATCCAGATCCTCTGGGTAATATCTTCTTTGTTCTGGCTGTACCTGTACATTTGGTTCTGATAGAAAGAACAATTATCCTTTACACTACTATTAAAACATCCCATAATACCTGTCCTTCATTTACATTTACTCTAACCTGTGCAGTTAAAAATATGTAGGCATGGAAAGGATGGAATTCTGAAGGGTCATTTGCTTTGCCTGACCTTTGCTCTTCCCCCTCAACTGAGATCACATGGTCAATGCCTAGGGATTTGGTCACATGGCTAGCCACCATGTTTGCCCATGGCATTGGTTATTGCCAAGCTAGAACATTTTTAGGTATGCATTGTCATGGGACAGGATTTTCAGGATGGCAGTGGTGAGGGTTGCTGTTAATTTAGGTATAGGTCTGCTTTAATTACAACAAAAGATACACTGTATTTACATCACAAATACATTACATTATGCCGACTGCCAATGATTTGAGTCAAAGACAGATATGAGTTGATTTACTAAAACTGCAGAGTGCAAAATCTGATGCAGCTCTGCATAGAAACCAATCAGCTTCCAAGTGCTTGGCTACCATGCACAGCTGTACCAGATTTTGCACCCTCCAGTTTTAGTAATCACTTTACTAAATTTACTTTATAATTTACTGAAACTGGAGGACTCAGAATGTGGTGCAGCTGTGCATGGTAGCTTCCAACTCCAGCTTGTTCAATTAAGCATTGGCAATAAAACCTGGAAGCTGATTGGTTTCTATGCAGAGCTGCATCAGATTTTGCACTCTCTGGTTTTAGTAAATAAGCCCCATTTTTGCAAATAACAACCTCTGACTTTTCGGATCTGCTGGTCTGTGACCTAAAAGGTATTAAAGCCAGTGGCGCAGAGCTAAAGGCGTGTTCTCTACTTGTTTCCTGACAGCTCTGTCGAATATTCTACAAATTGAATGTATAGTGATTTAGACTTGCTTTCTTTCTTTTTTATATTCGGTGCTAAAAACTACAAAATGCTAAGTTCACTTTTTGAAAAAAATTGTAAATGCACATTTTTTCAGTTAAAAAATGTATATTTGTTTATTTTTTCCAAGGAGAGCATTTCACATGAGATCAGCAGATCACGGGTGCAATGTCAGGCTTCTGCAGGCTCTCAGGATAGCTGTCTGCCTGTACATGCAGACAGTTACTTGGGAGCAAGAAGATGAATGAATGATGAGAGCACTCACCAGCGCCCTCGCAGTTCATTGAGAACTACAAGTAGACTATTCATTAACAGGAAACTGTGAATGAATGATGCCGCTGTGTGAGCCATGCTGTTTTCAAATTGTGACAGTGGGTGCGGGTAAAGGATCACCTGCCCGCTGTCACAGGGAGGGAGGGATTGAGGGGAATCGGGGGGAACAAGATGCAGATACTGGAACATTTTACATGTTCCGCCCTAAAAATGGGTGGAACACTTAACATGTTCCAAAGGTGAACATTAAGTTACTGTACAAAAAAGCCTGTTGTTTCAAGAGCTAAATATCTCAAGCTCTAATTTACATAAAAAACAGAATGAGTCAGAGAAGTGACCCATCAGCATCCTCACCGTCTCTCTTCCTGCTCTATTCAGAAGTGCCATATGGATTTTCCATTAGAGAGAGAAACTGAATGAGACTTTTGTTATATTCTCTTCCTATAAACCCCACCTACAGCAACCAGCTCTTTCCAGTGCTTACAGTAATGGCAGCTAGAGCTGCAACCATCCTAAGCAAGCTACAAGAATTTGTCAGTGGGATCAATATTGAATCTTCTCAAATCCACCAGCATTGACCTTTGCCTATCATTCCAATGTATTGTTGATTACCTCTGGATTCTTTCATTTCCTGGCAACTGGCTATGCTTCCCAGGTTGCCCTTACACCTCTAAGTGTCCCTGACTAGCTGCCCTATGTCAGTAGTCTGGCCACATTGTCATATAGCTAGCCAGAAAAAAAAAATGTAGATCCAAAAATAAAAATTCCATGAATGTCTGGTTGGCATGCCATAACACAAGATGCAGAAATGAAAGATTAATCCAGCAATTCTAAAAGCACGGCCTTGTTTCCGCTAGGAACCACATGAAAATCTCCAGAAATGTATCATATCATCTGTTCTCAGTGTCCGAGAAAATAGACCACACTGCTGGGAAAGACCGAAGTAGAGCGAGAATAATACATAATTCAAATTGAGTGGAAAATTTCAGCCAGCATGAGTTTGAAAGAAGTCCAGAAGTGACAATTTGGCAGCGTGTCCGCCACTGTAGAGATGTTTAGTACATTGTAAATACAGAAAGCCAAGTCTGGAGGTCACACAGGCCAGCAAGAAGCTCCAGTGTTGGATATAAAAGGGAAGGTATAATATTATATGCTGAGAGGTGCTCAGGGAGCAAAATATTGTGGGAATTGGTATTGTTTCATTTTAGTTGATAACATTCTACCACCAGGCATGCAATAAAAATACAGCGATTTAAAACGGCTTAAAAAGCCATTCACCACTGGTTTGGAGGCTTTTACTGAGATATGCTCTGCTCAAACAATTGAAAACATCAGACATGAATGACTTTTAAATTGGATTTCAAGATTAAGTGGAATCCCCTGTTTGTTTTGGGATTCTCAGGAACTCTATTTATTTTGGACTCCTCAAGGCTTAAGCTAGCCAACCTCCTCCCCAGAGGCCCTCTCATGAGCACCCCTATATGTATTTAAAATTTTATGGGTTTTTTTGGTGTTGTTTTTACCTTTATCTGATGTCTTTTGGCTGTTATGTGACTAGATCATCTCACACTTCACTGCTTCTGATGGAGAGTGGCCACTGATGATCTCCAGATGCCCTGCATGAGCACCTCCATCTGTATTTATATTTTATGTTTTGGGTTGTTTTTTTTTTACCTTTATCTGATGTCTTCTGGCTGTATGTATTTTAGATTTTATGATTTTTGTTGTTGTTTTTACTTTTATCTGATATCTTCTGGCTGTTTATGTGACTCAATCCTCTCACACTTCAATACTTCTGATGGGGATTGGTCACTGATGATACACAGAGCAGTTCTGACGTGATAACCATTGCTCTGTGCATTACTATTGCATTACACTATAATTGTAAAGTGTCAAGCTCAGGGGTGATGAGGGGGTAATGACCCCGTGAAGAGGGGGTATGACCCCTGTGCCCATGGTCTTTTCTCCTGGGTTTAGTGACACCAGCAGGTATTCAACCCTGAATATAAAGGAAATTATGAGTCTTGCAACAAAATAAATATTTTTATGGGGGGGACCAGGGAGAAGTTAAAAAAATAAAAAAATTATCCTGGATTTGTAATTCAAGGAAAAAAAAGACTTTGTCCTCTGCTTTACATTCTTCTACAGCAGTGGTTGTCAACTTATGAGCTAAAGGGGGCCTCAAGTGCGTCCCCTGACATCACCAAAGAGTTGCACATACTGTTCAATATATGTAATGCTTGAGAGGAGTGTCAGAAACTTCAGACCTAATAGAGGAAATGAGGGCCAGAGAGTGTGGACAGGATACATTTTTGGCTGGGAATATCGTGCAGAAGACAATATGAACCTGTGCACACAAAACTAGTGGAGATCAATGCCATTACCCTAATCAATGTTCCCACTACAGAATGCTGAGGTCTGCACATCATATACCATAGGGCTGCATGCAGCGCTCGGGCCACAGGTTGGGCACCTGGTCTACAGTCATTAGAAATAAAGTAGAACTATAGGCAAAACTTTTGTTTTTTATTTTGGATAAAGAAAGGGAGGGTTATAACCCCTATCTGTTTTTGTTCTGCCATCTGTTTCCCATTGGTGTGATTTGCCCTTACTTCTTGTTCCAAAACCAGAACAGGAAGTGAAGGGAAAGTGGGGGAATCTCTGGTTTTACTGGGGCAATCATAACTAGTGTCACTGTTGGAAGATTCCCCTCTATTTCTGTTCTGTTTTTCTTTCACCTTCGGTGATAATTATCAACAGGAAAAATAGAAAGACCCCTGATGTCACCTTAAAGATGACCTGTCTTTTCTACTATTCTGTCACATAGGGGACTATCAGCCCCCTATATTATAGTAATACAGTTCAGTGTAAAAAAAAAAAAAAGTTAAAAAATTTAAGAAAAAAAGAAAAAAGACCCCTGCTTCTAACTACACACATGTTGGATGCACCTATGTATCATGTGAAAACTTGCACCACATTAGTTAAGTATCACTGCAAATTTCAGAATGAAAGGAATAATTCTAGAAACATCATTCATGGCTAACTGGTAACTTGTAGTGGCTTTTAAAACTTCAGCAGGGTCTATGCTTTCAGAAAATATATAACATTTGGGGGTGGGGGGCTTTAACTAATCTTCAGGCCCAGGGGCGGACTGACCATTTGGAAACTTGGGCACTGCCCGAGGGCCCGGGGTCAGTAGGGGGCCCCATGAGATGCCCTTGATACCTTTTACATAGGCTTTTTTGAGTTTGGGCAAGGACACAGGGGCCCCATGATCCCCTATTGCCCGGGGGCCCCATGAGTTGTCAGTCCGCCCCTGTTCAGGCCTAAAATGTGCTTTTTAACGTGTGAAGAAAAGAAAAAACTGGCTCTGGTAGAAAAGTGGATCACTTGATTCAGGTTGTGTGAATAATATCTTATTACAAGTCCATTTAAATGGCCGCTAATGGCAGGGAGGTCTAAGATATGATGACAATAATGAGACCACATTAAGCGGTCAGACACAAGTCTCCAGTCAGCACAGCAAAGGTGGAAGATCAGAACTGCACAGCAGACATTACCCACCTTAAACCTTCCTGCTGTGTCTGGAAGCAACGCGCTACCTTACACCAAATGTCTTATCTGTATGCGAAACGCGTGGTAGAGGCATATTTACCAGTAAAGAGTTGCTTTCATGCATAATGCAATTATGTAAGTATGGTTTTACTGCTGACAGATAAGAAGCCCTTTTTCCCATTACAGATGCATGTTATTTATTTAAAATGAATGATGTATACTCAAACGCTTTGAGCAATAATCCCATTTAATGAAGAGATTTAGCAAGAGTTGGTCAGATTGTTTTCCTCCTGTTTTAAAGGAGACATTGACCTCATTTTCCTGTCTTACATTCACAGAAAATGTGAAAGCATAGCCTGTTTGTTTGTCCTTGGATAAGACAGTTTCTTTAGATCAGACTAGGACTGGTAGATTGATGTGATCGATTTTGGCACATGCCTGTCCACACCCAAGAATATTCAGAAAAATCAGCACTGGCGTTTTTGGCTTATTTTAACATGTTTCAGGGATGGGATTAATTGGGCAGATCTGGAATTACTGCATGTTAAGAATCAAGTCTAGGGTAACTTTTCTAACCACTTGAGTGCCAGCCTATATACACCCCTTCATTCCCAGGCCATTTTTCAGTTTTCAGTGCTGTGATAGTCTGACTGACAATGTATCTGTCAGTCTACATTGTGCAATACATTTTATATAGCTTTTTTAAGCAGACTGAGCTTTCTGTTGGTGGTATAAACATATCACATATAAATTACAGGACAGTATATGTACCCCCCAAAATAACTACGTTTTGGAAAGTAGACACCCCAAGGAGATTTCATTTGTTTGCCACAATTTTTTTGGGCTTTGTAATGGTGGTACACTAGATACAGTCATTAATGTGCAGGTCATACACAGAGAGAAAATGCAGTTCAGATATACAGTAAGAGTTAAAGAAGAGCTTACAATAACAATTAGTACCCTTCCTCTGACCTTGAATCTGCTGCTGCCTACCTGAATCAGTGAAAATACATTCATGATGTTCTCCTTCTTCCACTTCCTCCCTTGTGAGAGTAAGGAGGGCGGCTCACAAATGTAAACACAAGTATTGTTTACATTTCTGTGACTAGCCATCACAAGGCACAGAGCCACTCTAGTTTGGCTCTGTGCACTTTGCTATGATCTACTCACTCTAATCACAGTGTGACCATGTGCACACAATGGAAATATAGTACCAGAATGGGCATGCAGAAAATGAAATCAGATCCCCTGATTACATTTTGGCGTCTTTTCACATGTGCTGCAGTTCCTGCTGTTTTAAAAAGCCTATTAACAGAGCTCAATAACTCAAGCTAAAAGTGCACACACTCATAAGTATCAGAACAGTGACTCCTCCCCCATTACTCCTCCTTCTCTCTATACTATTCCATCCCAGCTTTCAATCAGAGACAGGAAATCTTATCGGCAGCAACTTCCGCTGTTTTTTTTTTTCATTTTATAAAACCCATAGTGCTCTGGGAATACTTTGTTGTGTTTTAAATATTTATTTGTAACAAATATTGTATTTAAATTATAAAAACAGATAATAATACATTGCCCACTTCCATAGCTGTTTCTTTTTACTCATGTGTCAGAATAGATGTACAATATGCAATGAGTATATAATATGACTGTCTGCATTTATTATACACTATAAAGTTTAAATATTTTACAATTTTACAAATGTAGAATTTTATACACTAGTCACTTGAATTTTATTTTCAGTGTTTAAAATATCTAAATGATAAGCATTCATTGTAGTTTCTTGATGGCTCCATTAGAATAGTACAAATGGAAAAATTGTGTGACTGGTAAATAGTTACATTATTATGGCAGAGCGTGACAATGTGGAATTCAGAATGGCATTGACAGTTTGTTTTACTGTCTTTGTGACTTTATAGAAAAAAGAATCTTCATTACCAGCTCTGCGAAAAAGCTCTGCTTTTCTTCAAAGCTCTCGCCAATGAATTTCAAATAGGTTTTACTTGGCACTTTGTACTTATTACATGTAAGCTTGCACATCTTGCAAGTGAGATTTTTGTTACTATTTGTTGATCTCTCCTTTGAATATCAAAATGTCATGTAGACGGATCCTTCTCACATTCAGTTATAGCAAAAGACTGTCATGTAAATCTTAAGGGTAAAGTCCCTATTAAAATGGGATATCAAGGCTCTGCTTCCCTTGTTAATTTAACTCTGAATCACCATCAAGCAGTTATATACATGGTTAAAATACATATATGGGAACTGTTTCTGTGCAGCCAGTCTTGTGATCCAGGTTCCCCTTGCAGACAGCACATCCAGGACTTTGTCCTCCACATAATCATGTACAGTGGGGGAAGTAACCATTCGAGCACTCGGGCACTGCCCGAGGGCCCAGGGTCAGTAGGGGTCCCCATGAGATGCCCCTGGTACCTTTCATTGGCTTTTTCATAGGCTTTTTTGGGTGTTGGCGAGGACACAGGGGAACCATGAACCCCTATTGCCCGGGGGCCCCATGAGTTGTCAGTCTCCCCTGATCATGAACACACTTCCAGCTTTCTGATTGGACATAGCAGTAATATTTTTCTTAAGTTCATGCATAGTATGTTCTTATGAATATAGATATGCCCCCAAGCTGTTTCAGGTTTGCTGGCTGTCAGTGAGTGACATGACCATGACATTTGCAGCATAGGATTTGGACCAGACTGATATGCATGCAATATTAAAAACTCCTTCACACCTGCATAATTATCCTGCATTTTGGGTGAGATAAAATGTAAATTAGGTAAAATATTCTGTGTATTTCTGATTTGTACACTATCCTTCTTGTACAATGTTGCTAAAGTGTACAAGCATTGGTTATTGGTCAGAATCTGAATCTCCACTCCCAAGTTCTTATAAAAGTGTAATCTTACCTTTCAAGGATAGGTGTACATGCTTTTATATAGTTGTACTCAATTTCCAGAAAGGACAACCTAGTGTCAGGCTGTGGGGCCCCAATGAAGGTTGATATGTCTCCTGTCTATATTCAGGGCTGATAACTGACATTTGACCTAGGCTGTTGGAGGAGGGTAAGGATTTCAGTAGGTATTTTAGTCAGGACTTTCTTTTCAGCGGGAATGTGGAGGAACTCAGTTCTGGAACCTCTAGCACTGAATGTATGTAATGGCAAAGGGTGCTGGGGTGTGTTGGAGGGTGTACTGTTGCTGGCTGCTGGGGATCTATTATTGATTGGGAGGTCTATTGTTGCTGGTGGGGTAATTTATTGTTGTGGGGAGAGGTTTTATGTTGCTGATCAGTTGTTGCTGGTAGGGATCTACTTTTAAGGGACGGGACTCTTGTTGCTGGCTGCTAGATGGCCTGTTGATGCTGGCAGGGGTGTACTGCTTATGGAGTGGATCTATTATTGCTGGAGGGGATTTATTTTACTGCTTTTCTTGTTATCATTACCAAATTACATACAAATTACATAGCACCATAAAACAATACTTGCTTCTGCATTCTCTAAAAGGGGTGGTAATGGGAGATGGGTAAGGGGTGGAACCAAGGGACGTCGGAAGTGGGGAGTACCTGCACCTATTCTCGGAGACAAAAGCCTTGATTTTAGCAATCCATTTAAAGTCATTCAGGGGAATTCAAAATTAACCACACTTTTCTGTCAGTAGTTCCCTTAACCGGTTCCTGCCTGGCCAATAGCAAAAAGGCGGCCAGGCGAGCAGCTCGTCCCTCTGGGTGGATGCCATATGGCATCCTTTCAGTCATGCGCAGTGCACCCTCCCGCAGGGCCGCCCTGCGGTGCGATCTGCCACCGGCCGTGTACCTCGGACACAGCCGATGACAGATCTCTGTACCGGCTCTGTTTCCAGTACCATGTGACCTGCTGTGACCAATCACAGCAGGTCACATGACAGTTGTATACAATGGATGGCTTCCTTTCATGCCATCCATTGTATACTAGTGTGTCTAGCTGTGAATGGTCACAGCGATCACATGCACAAGCTGGGCTAATCACAGCCCAGCTGTGTCATGTGATTAGCCGTGGCCAGTTAACAGCTAAGCACAAAAAAAGCCTGAATGAATTGATTTAATTCAGGTAAATGCTTGCTTATAGCAAAGTCATTCTTTGCTATAAGCAAATTGTGTAAATAAAAAAATACTGATCACTTCCCCAAAGTAGTACAATGTTACTATGGTAACATTATACTCCTTTGGTCATAGTGAAATATGAAAAAAAATCTTAAAAAAAGAGATAAAAATGTAATAAAAAAAATTAAAAGTAATAAAAAAATAAAAAAAAATTATAATTTTTTTTTTTCCGTACTGTCACCAGTCAGTGTCCCTGATTACCACCATGTCAGTTATATGATGATGCTGTACTGCACTGGTGATAGTATGTAAAAAAAAATTGTGAAAATAATTTTTTACATTTTGTTCATTTTCCGAAAAATTATGACAAAAAAATTACAACTACAAAAAACTCGCCTTGCCTCTTATGAAATACTTCAGATTGTCTACTTTGCAAAAAGGGTTCATTTGGGGGATATCTGTACTGTTCTGACCTCAAGAAATTAGATTGGCTGTCAGTACTTCAGGATTGATCAATATTCAGATCTATACCATAGTTTGTGAACTCTATAACTTTCCTACAAACTAAATAATACATCCTAATTTGGGTTATTTTCACCAAAGACATGTAGTAGAATACATCTCGGCCTAAATTTATGAAGAACAATTATTTATTTGCAAACTTTTATAACAGAAACAAAGAAAAATGTGGGTTTTTTTTTCAAAATGTTCGGTCTTTTTTTGTTAATTTAGTAAAAAATAAAAACCCCAGCGGTGATTAAATACCACCAAAAGAAAGCTCTAGTTGTGTGAAGAAAAATGATAAAATTTTAGTTTGGGTACAGTGTTGTATGACCGCGCAATTGTCATTCAAAGTGTGAGAGCGCTGAAACCTGAAATTGGCCTGGGCAGGAAGGGGGTAAAAGTACTCGCTATGGAAATGGTTAAGGACTGCCTGTGTCTAATTTTAATGTAGCACTACACCCTTAGGGGCTGCTGATGAATTTGGGCCCCCCTATAGACCCGCACAGCCAGTCAGTTAGCATTTTCCACACACAGCGTTCATCCACAGACACTAATCAGGCCTTGAGCATTGGTTTTGTTGTTTTATTGAGGGGATTAAACTTGGATAGGGTAAAGGGGTGTGTAGGATGCCCAAGGGAACTGAAATTTGAGGACAACTTCCTGGACCATTCAGAGCTTCTTTTCTCTGGCAAGTTTCTGTTGGAGTGCTAGCCAGCAGCTCCAGTTGTAATACCCTAGACCCTAGATGAACTCCTCTTCACCCAGCAATCTGGAGACTTTCTTGCTAAACAGGGGATCTGTCTCTTGCTCCTTTAGGTGGATAATAGTCACTAGCAGAGGGCTAATCTGGTTTTTCACCAGAGTGCTCCTTCCCCTTTCTGCCCAAGGGGTGCAGGTGTATTCACTTAGATACTCTCCTGTAGCGCTTGTGTAATGGCTGCTGCTATCAGGCCTATCAGCCGGGCTGCTCCATCCCTGCCATACAGGTGGTCCTGTCTCAGGGGGCCAGTGAGTCCTTAGTTTTCCTCCTTTCCAGCTCCCACAAGCAGACCCCATCCCACTGTGCCTCGTGGCAGCCTTCCTCCTCCAGCCTCACATCTTCCTGCTTCTCACTCCTCTCCCATCACCACTCTCCTCCTACTGAGCTGACTTTTAAGGGAGTCCAGCCTCTTGCCAAGCCTTCTATTGGGGATTAGCTAAGGGCCCTCAAAAGTGTAGCCAACCACTGTCTCCAAGGCCCTCCTTTGAAAGCCACAGAGCAGGGGGAAATTCCAGAGGGGCTGGCCTGCAAAGTCTCTTAGCCCTGACCAGAATTTGCCCCCATTGACTATCTCACCTAAGCTGCTAATCAGCTCCTCTCTAGCCATCAGGGTGTAGTTCCCCCTAGCTAAACTAGAGGGGTGCTACACTAGCAAGCATTTGCTCCAGCATCAGTAACATACCTATCACGTGTGGCAAATGTAGGTAGTTCTTACTACCCCACTTTAAAAATCCATTGCTATGGCAGTAGCGCATTCTTAAAGAATTACCATCAGTTTCTCAATTAGGAAACTGGCAGTAATTAAGACCAACTCTGATCTGGCATTAAGAAGTCTGCCAGTACTCAGACCTGGCCATGCCCTTGTTGCGAAGCTGTGATGTATGTGACCACTTCTTGCACAGAGCTGCATCCCTGGTCCCATTTAGCTGTTGGCTGGGAGATCCCCTGGCTGAATGCTAAATGTAAGCAAAAGAGTGGACACTCCTTCCTTGGTGCAGACATGGACAAATTCATGTACTGTAGGTGCATGAATTGGGCACGAGCACTGACACTTTTGGTGCTGTGCTATGATGAAATTCTAAGGGTGGTCTACAACACTATTTATTAATTCCCCCAATTTTGATGTACTGTTATGTAAATATCTGTTCACAAATGACAACTGTAATAAGTATGCCCAGAACAAATGGCACCAAAGGTCAGTGGTGTATTTAGTTCATGTGCTGCCCTAGGCAACAGTAAAATCGGGCGCACCCCACCAGCATCCCCCCCCAGGGGCTTCCCTATACAATAGTAAAATCGGGCGCACCCCACCCCACCAGCACCCCCCCCCCAGGGGCTTCCCTATACAATAGTAAGATCGGGCGCCCCCCACCCCACCAGCATTCCCTCCACCAGGGCTGCTGTTAGAAATCATGGGGCCCCGTACAGCCTACCTGACAGGGCCCCACCCCTGAAAACCTTGCTGACAGGTCACTGTACCATGCAATAAACTAACAGAGTGAGTAGCCATTAAACTAAGTATAAGCCAACTCAGGAGGGGGAGATCCATATGTAGCTAAACAAAAACCAGGAGGGAGGAGAGACAGTGCAAGACCATTGTGTAGTGTACAAAGTAAAAAGGACTTTATTAAAACCTACAATAGTTCTACTCTCCTATGCTCCAGGCAGGGGAGAGGATCAGTGGACAGCGTCCGGACCACTGTCATGCACCCGGCTGGGTGGAAGCTTAATACAGCTGCTGGGATCCTCTGCTCCAATCTGACCGGCACACAAGATGATGTCAGAGGGGGAGTTTCATGACCCCGCTGCTCCAAAGTCTAGACAGTTTGCAATTATGTAGATCCAATCCCCCTGCAGAGCAGTCAGAGGGAGAAAGCCGACAGCACTGCAGGGGGATCCACAGGAGTCACAAGGCAATACAGCCAGCCCTCCTTGCCCGGGCCCAGTACAGGAGGTCCAACTGTACTTTGTACTTATTTGTCAGAGGTCCTGCCCAAACACCCCCCCCCCACCGCAGCCACCACCACTACAGTCTATCACCGCAATCCCCCTGCCTGTTTCACCGACCAGCACAAAACCCCCACCACGACCAACCTGCACTAACCTTACCATCAGCAAACAAGCAGCTGGCCATCCCTGCAGCCTACTCTAGGACTTCATGTCAGAGCTGACCAGGTCCTGGTCCCTGCCACTGTCCCTTCTTCTGGGGGGCAGCGTTGCCCCCCCCCGAAAACTGCCACTCTAGGCAAACGCCTTATTTGCCTAGCAATAAATACACCACTGTCCATGGTAAGTTGACTAACACCAGGGGGTACTCAGTTAACTGGTTTTACTTTTGTTTGCTTTTGGCCTAGCTGTACTTTACAAACATCCATTAAAATTGTTTGATGAAATGGTAAGCACTGATGTTAATTGATTGCCAGCCACAAAATATTTAATGGAAAAGATAATCGGTGCTGACATTTGTTTTCATAGAGGGAACATGAGCTCGAAAAGTAACAGATTGAGCGGGTGACTATGGCAAGTTCAAAGAAAGCGCATGCATTAATTTTTTATTATCGTTTGCCCATAATATTTTTATGAACCTTCTGGTAACTTTGTAATTCAAGTATTTTTTTTATAGATTATGGTGTTTTAGTATGGAATGGGCAATTTGGAATCTGCTGGTTTTGTTGCTGTAATTGTTTGCTAAGAGAGTGATTGTTTATACGCTTAGTAAATAGCTCACTGGGCAGTGCAGTGGCTTAGTGGTTAGCACCTGTGCCTTGCAACAATGGGGTCCTTGGTTTCAACTCCTGTCTAGAGCACTATCTTGATGGAACAAGTTGTAGTGTAAAGTGGTTGTAAATTTCAGACGAGAACTATGAACAAAGTCTATCCCCTCTATAGTGTGTACTTGTCTCAATTAAGAGCACTAAGTCTAATTTCTGTCTGCTGATTCGTTCCTCAGCATGAGTCACTTTTGACAAGTTTTCCTGACACCAAGAAAAAAATAGTGACAGTGGAGGGACCTCCAGCAGATTGACAGCCTCAGCTCTCTTCCTGTGTTCTGTGTTGAGCGGGGTGTGTCTTTTTCCTCCAATCAGCTCTCAGAACTCTCTTTACTGAGCTCTGCAGCGTGTAATTTCATAAATCAACCACCTCCTTAATACTATAATTACCCTCTAACACAATCAACACCTTCCCCTGAAAGTGTACCAAATTATATAAGTGACAGTGTTATTAACAAATACTCCAAAAAAATCATACTACAATCACCTTAGTCCCCAAAATTTTCAAAATTATAAAAATCCACTACCAATATACAGTCCACTACAATTCTTTTTCAAATTCACTAGAGTGTCCAATCAATTCTTCCAACGATATTCATAAACAATCCACCTCAAAAAAAAGAAAACTCATATAGTGCATTATCTTTTGTAAAATTAAATAGGTAAAAAAACTTTTACATATACTTCCTACGGTGAATATAGGTGAAAAATGGTGAAAAAACGTGAACCAAACGTGATCAGTGAAACACATCAGTGTATATAACGCTCTTTTAGTGCCACATCACAAAAAACTCAAATTCAAAAAAGTGTACACTTCTAAATGCAGTAAGGATACCCTTACCAACTTTCCCAATATAATAGGCTTTATAGAAATCCAGAAACTCCACAGGCTGAACTGCTTAGGAACCTCTGCTGTATTCTGCAACCACCACACTCTCTGAACTCCTCAGACACTCTGCTCACAGTGTCTCCAAAAAAAGCATACAGGACATAGTGTGATACCGACAATAGAATTAATAACATGAACTTTATTAAAAACTGCTCACATTGCCAAAGCTTTAAAATCGCATTTGAGGGAGTACAGGAAGTACAGGAATCTCACGGTCATCCAGGGAAAACGTCCAGGTACACCTGCTCGATCTCTCCCTTATCCAAAATGGCCACCAGGTAACTTCCGGTTTCCGGGAAAACCGTCTTGACGTCACTCCACCTTGACGCGTTTCGTCATCGACTTAGTCATAAGGGGTGTGACCGTCAAGCAACAGAATTCTATTTAAACCCCTCCTCATCATGGCGCCGAGACACTCGCCGCCATATTGGAGATGGGAGCAATGCCAGTAATGTCCGGTAACTGCTTACAACTAATCCGGCATATATTATCTGTTAAACAAATCGTCCACCAAGATAACATACTATAAACCTCTACCCCATAATTTCCATTAACAATCTATAAAAATAATAATACCGACATAATCATTACTTAATACATAAAAATTGCAACATTAACCCCTCAAACCTCAATCACCTAGTCTCTTGAATACATATATACACATTCTAACTAGTATTAAATACAGTGACTTTCCTTTTATATCATAACCTCAATATGAATTCTATTCCATTATTATAGTGGATTAAGGTCCTTTTATCTAAACCTCTACCCATCTAAAATTATTTTAATCCAACCTAATTATTAAGGAAGAACTATACATATATATAAAATCCCAATCCAACCTATACTATTAAAATTCTATAAAATGACTAAAATTAACCTCCCAATTATACCATCATAAATAAATAATAATTCATAAATAAAATATCACGGGCTATCAATATAATGTGCATTCTACCCCATGGATACTTCCTAATTCATTATCCTATTAATCTTTTATTACAGTTTATCTCCATTTTTTTAAATTATTATTATTCTCTAATCCATATGCATCAATATGCGTATATCCTTCCATCTATACCTCTAAAATTGTCATGAACCACATTCAATAGAATTAAAATATTTTTTATAAAAATGAATCAAAAATTAGAAATAAAACAATTCAGATCTAAATCTACATTAAGGCCCTTGGGTTTCATTGTCTGTAACTCAAAAATCCAAAACATTTCATTTTTTGAGATGGCCTTTATCTTGTCACCCCCTCTCCAATGTGTCTCTACTTTATCAATCCCACAAAACCGTAAACCACTAGGGTCACAATTGTGATACTCTTTGAAATGTCTCGAAAGACAATGATCTCTTTTACCATTTTTAATATTAGTGACATGTTCCCTCAACCTTTTATAAAGTGGCCTGGAAGTCCTTCCCACGTATTGAAGCCGACATGGACATTCTAATAAATAAGTCACAAAGGCCGTAGTGCAGGTAATAAATTCCTTGATTTTAAAATCATAACCCGTATTACATGACGCAAAATTCGATATCCTTCTTGTTTTTGTATTGGTGACTTTACAAATACTACACTTTCTACAAGGAAAAAATCCAATGTAATCAAACATAAACTTCTTCTTTTTTGTAGGAGGAGATAAAATATTTTTTACTAAAATGTCTCTCAGATTTTCGATTTTCTATAAATAAATGGGGGTTTATTTGGAACCTTTTGTCCCAAAATTGGATCTTTTCTTAGGATAGACCAATGTTTATGAAAAATGGCTTCCATATCTCTATATTGGCTATTATAGCCCGAGATAAATGCATATTCCACCTTATTATTAGTCTTTTTCTGCTTATTGAGTAAAGGTTTATATTTTTTATCTCCTATATAACTTTTACTTATTTCAAATCTTATTTTCTCCAATGTTTCAGGATCATATCCTTTCTCGCTAAATCTACCTTTAATTATTTCCGTCTGTTCAATATACTCCTTTAATCTACTACAATTACGGAAAATTCTAAGGAACTGTCCTTTTGGCATTCCATTTATCCAAGTAGGGTGATGGCAACTTTGGGTAGGAATGTACCCATTCCTATCGGTCTCTTTAAAATACATTTTGGTATAGATAACATTATCTTCAACAAAAATATCTAAATCCAAAAAGTTGACCGAGTGCTTATCCATATTAACTGTAAAACCCAACTCATGTTCATTTTTATTAATTACTTCAATGAAGGCCTCCAAAGAGGCCCTCGGGCCATCCCATATCACCAAAATATCATCAATATATCTTTTCCACAGGACCAGTCCTTCCCATTTTCTATTAAAGATAACTTTCTCTTCCCATTTACTTAAAAAAATATTTGCTAGACTGGGCGCGAATTTCGCCTATTTAATTTTACAAAAGATAATGCACTATATGAGTTTTCTTTTTTTTTGAGGTGGATTGTTTATGAATATCGTTGGAAGAATTGATTGGACACTCTAGTGAATTTGAAAAGGAATTGTAGTGGACTGTATATTGGTAGTGGATTTTTATAATTTTGAAAATTTTGGGGACTAAGGTGATTGTAGTATGATTTTTTTGGAGTATTTGTTAATAACACTGTCACTTATATAAGCGTATAATTTCAGCTTTTTGTCCCTCTGTTTTCTGAACTCTCAGACAAGCTATATAAATTCTGGATTTTGAACAGATATAGAGAAGAGAAGACTGCAGATAAACAAGTACAATTTACGTAAGAGGATTTGCTTAATCTCTGTGTATCACCAGAGGCCAGTTCCTGCACTGGGTATACTGTATGTTAAGGTTTAAAACCACTTTAAGACTGCACTCCAGTTTCAGTCCTCTAAAAGTATACACTTAGCTACTGTATTTATCTCAAAGATACAATATATAATACACTGCTCAAAAAAATAAAAGGAACACTTTTTAATCAGAGTATAGCATCAAGTCAGTTAAAATCCTGGGATATTGATCTGGTCAGTTATGTAGCAGTTTCAGCTGCTTTGGTGTTAATTAAATTAACAACAGGTGCACTAGATGGGCAACAATGAGATGACCCTCAAAACAGGAATGGTTTTACAGATGGAGGCCACTGACATTTTTTTCCCTACTCTGTTTTTTCCCTATTTTTTCTGACTGTTTTGCACTAGTTTTGCATTTGGTAGGGTTAGTGTCACTACTGGTAGCATGAGGCGATACCTGGACCCTACAGAGTTTGCACAAGCAGTCCAACTCCTCCAGGATGGCATGTTAATACGTGCCATTGCCAGAAGGTTTGCTGTGTCTCCCAGCACAGTCTCAAGAGCATGGAGGAGATTCCAGGAGACAGGCAGTTACTCTAGGAGAGCTGGACAGCACCGTAAAAGGTCCTTAACTCATCAGCAGGACCGGTATCTGCTCCTTTGTGCAAGGTGGAACAGGATGAGCACTTTCGGAGCCCTACAAAATGACCTCCAGCAGGCCACTGATGTGAATGTCATACAAACTACCGAGTACCATTTTGAGTTGCTGCAATGAAATTTCAGCAAAATTACTAGCCTGCCGCATCATTTTTCACTTTGTTTTTCAGGGTGTGTTTGAATTCAGTCCTCTGTAGGTTGATAATTTTCATTTCCATCAAACAATGGGGTATCCTTACGTTCCTAACACATTCCCCAGTCCATATCAGTATAGACATCCAGCATGTTATTTTTCCAAATTGAGATCTGATGTGTTTTCAAAGTGTTCCTTTAATTTTTTTTGAACAGTGTATATCTAATATATACAGGACATCTTTAAATGTACCTATATCTACAAATTAAGGAAGCACCGAAACCCATGCCGGTATTGGTATCGGTGCGAATACTGAGTATTTTTACAAGTACTCATACTTGTGAAAATGCTCCCAATACTAAACCGATACTCTGCGGGGCGATTTGTGTCAATACAAAATGAATGGCATGCGATTTGAACAGGAATGCGCTATGCTCCACTACTCCTGTGTAAACCCAGGCTTGTCATAGTTCACACAGGAGTGGTGCGGGATATCTCTCTGCACCAATCCCATGCTGTCACAGGTGGAAAAAATGGGGATTTGAAATTTTTTGAGGCTTTCTCTCCTCTCAGTGCAGGAATGACAGTACGGGGTAGACTTCTTTTGATTGGTCAGTACCGTCACGGTGCTGACCAATCAGAAGCCGTCTAGCCTGTACTGTTATCCCTGTAAGGAGAGGGGAGAAAATCGTGGAGATTTCAAATTCCCAGACCTGTGAAGCAGCTTTCTCTCCTTGCAGGGATGACAGTACAGACTAGACGACTTCTAACTGGTCAGCGCTGTCACAGTGCTGACCAATCCAAAGCCGTTTAGCCCGTACTGTCAACCCTGCACTGAGAGGAGAGAAAGCCTCAGGGATTTCAAATCCCCAGCATGTCCTTCTGTGACAGCATGGGATCAGTGCAGGGAGGTTTCCTGCACTGCTCCTGCGTGAACTCAAAATTTGAATTCAAAATTCATATTTCAGAAGACGGCTATGTTATTTCTTTATTCTTTTATTCTATTCTATTCTACTCTTTTGTCTATTCTATTATTTTCCAAAAATATTTTTATTAGAAAAAGTAAGGTATAGTAGTGTACATACAAATACGGATCACAGTCCGAACATAGACACATCATGTAGCATCCCGTTTTGCAGATGGGCCATGGGTTTAAACAAAAGTACACATCTGGTTGAAGTATATCCATATTGCAAATGTATATGGCAAACCAGCGGATACACAGAGTATAGTAGATAAATCGAAATAGGTAAAATAATTACTGACCTATGTACTGGTGAGCCCTTATGTTGAGCGAATGTTAAGTGTTGGGTAATGCTAGCACAGGATGATTTATATGGCAAAATTTGTGTGTCCATTTCGGGAGCGTGTAAGCCATGTGAAATCAGGCTCACCTGTATGCGAGATGAAAAGCCATATTGGTTGGAAATATTTGAATAATGAAGGCGTATAATATGTGAATAATGAAGGCGTCTAGTCTATTCTGTTATTTTCGATTATATTGTTTTAGTTTTTTATTCTATTCACTTCTTTTCTGTTCTATTCTTTTCTATTCTGTATTAGTCTATTCTTTGATTTTCTATTCTGAACTTTTCTATTCTATTCTAATGGATTCTAATATTTTCTATTCCTTTATTTTCTATTCTATTTTGTTCTGTGTTACGCTATTTTCTACTATATTCTGTTCTATTCTTTTATTTTCTGTTCTGTTATCTTCTGTTTTTCCTTTTCTATTCTATTCTTTTATTTTCTATTCTATTCTATTCTATTATTTTCTATTTCTTTATATTCTGTTCTACTCTATTATATTCTTCAGCCTAAGTAGGAATCTTTATATTATTTCACGTTTATACTTTACTGTATTTATTGTGATATGTTTCCATTTCAAATTCATTTTCAAATTCAAAGTCATTTTCAAATTAGAATTCAATTCGAATTTGGATAATTTTGACAATGTATAAAGTGCAGAATCTTGTGAGCTGCTAGCTGTAGCTGAACTCACCTACTCGCCTACCTACACCTACTGCACACTGGATACTTTGATCACTGGGGAGGTTCCGGACTTTGTCAGTTCCCGAAGCATGTATTATGTTTGGGGGTCGCCCACATGAGATAGTTTGACTGCAGGGATGTGGCTGGTTTCCCTTGATGGATTCTGCTAGGAGAGTGGAGGAGACTCATGTTTATTGGACATCTCAGTCCACACAAGGGACACATGCTATATATGACCTCACTTAGCGGTTTGGTCATATAGATCAGGTGAGAGCACATCCATTGGAGACACACATCGGTTTGCAGTGTTTAATCGCACGGGGTGTTCTAAGAAGTTATTTGTTATTCAAGCATCTGTGAAGATACATAACCATACAGAATACCAATGCATGGACACTGATTAAGAGACATTTATGCTGATTGTTTTGGTTTAAATCTGTAGTGAAGCGCGGCACTTGATTGATATTTTTTGAATTTGGATAATTTGTTTCATTGTAATTTATTTTGGATTAGTTGAAATTCATTACTATTGTGATTTGGAAATTCGTAAACATCCAAATCCCTGAATAACGAAAACTTTGTCCGAATTTCGATTCATAGCAAAAGGGATCGCACATATCTAGCTGATAGATTGATGGGCTCATGTCTAAATTTGCTCTTCACAACAACAAAAGGTTGAAATCTGCAACAAAGTTTGTTAAAATCCCTGCAATGTACATAGATCACCCAAAGGGGAATGTTTTTTTCTCAACAAAAGTGGAGTTACTCTTTAAATAACCAATTATGTGAGAGAAATGAAAAAGCAAATTTTCTACTTGCTCATGATTGGGCATTTACAGTATTCAAAGTGAAAGCAGCTTCAGCTAATTTCTGAACATTTTGCTGTACTCCCTTAGAGGAACCTCATATAGACTTTCCTTTAATTACTTTGTTTTTGCTCTTCAATAATTCCAAGGATTTATTGATTTAACATCAACATATGAAATTATTATTTTTATTATAAGTGATATGGAAATGAAAGTGAGACCAATTTACATAATTTTTCTTTTTTTTCGGTGTTCTATGACAGTTTGGTGTTCTAATTATAGAGCTTCAAAACAGCATCAAGCAAGCTAGACGGCAAATATCCACCCATACTTGTCTATCAACTGAGATGAGTTTTGACAGTTCAAACCATGAAGTTCTCCCCTCTCCATCATCCCTCTCCAATGCTGGAGGAGAAGCAGGTTATTTTAATTCTGCCTTTATCAGCACTAACCCATTAACTGAACAGCAAATGGACCAGTAGCTCCTTCCTTCCATGTTGTGTGACAACTCTTCTGGAAAACCTCTGAACCTTCTTAAATTGTATCTCGTGCCATAATTTCCCCCAATTTCCATAGTATTAGCATGTTAAATAATTGTCACCTTCCTGTGAAAGAAAGAGCCATTTATATCCGGAGCTCTCTGTCTAAAACTGACATAGCCGTCAGATAACATCCTTCTTAGGATTCATGAGGTTTAGAGATTCCTTTCTTTTTTTTTTTGTATATTGGATAATATTAATTCATGTGATATGAAGAAGAAAATCAGTCAGTCGGCAATCCAATTACAAATAAATAGCCCTTTTAAACCAGACCTATCAGTAACTACAAGTTTGCATGAATAAATTCCTGACATGTCACAATATACAGTGACGGTATAATTAAAAAATGAATCTTTTATCATTCAAAAGCATTTTCTGAGCTTATTTATGTGTCTGTGTCTAGGCCCAAGAGATTTAATCTGGAAGACTGGTGTCATTGGTTTCCTATGGCAAGATAGTTTTTTTTAAAGTCCCTCCCTTACTGTGTGATCACACAGACTGTACATTGTAACTTGGTGACAAGTCACTAGGTGAGAGACAGCAGCAGGGAGCTGATTTGTGATTTGATTTGAGACTCACATGTGTACACACAGCCAAATCACACAGGCACCAGGATTTTTGTCATTATGCCATCCCTGAGCCTGGATATTACTCTAGGAAGTAAATCAAACATAGGTTCCATTGAAACCATTGAATATGCAACATGTAGTGGGTGTGGGAAGGAATGAGATCTGGGAGATCTGATACCAGTTGTGGAAAGGAAGTAGACATATGGGAGCTGATAAATCCGTGACATTTAAATAGTTAAACCACTTGTGTGAAAAAGATATATGAAACATCCAAATTTGTGACAAATAGTGATAAGGCCAAAACAGTCCAAATTCTTGTGACGTAAAAGTGACGTGCGTTTGCTGATAAGAAGACCTCCACCAACTCTATGAGGTCGCATTTACGCTTGCTTTGACTTTAACGCACATTAAACCGCCTACTGCTTCAACGTGTTTTTTATGTGTTTTTGATGCTTCACTGATACTTTGATGATGCTTTTTTGAAGCTTTAATGAGGCTTGCAAAATGCGGCATGTGTGTTTATTTATTTCAGGTACTTATATAGCGCCGTCAATTTGCGCAGTGCTTTACATATATATTGTACATTCACATCAGTCCCTAACCCTCAATGGGCGTACAATCTAAGGTCCCTAACTCACATTCATATACAAGGGCCAGTTTAGACAGGATCCAATTAACCTACCCTACCAGCATGTCTTTGGAGTGTTGGAGTGTTGATTTTCTATTTGGGGTACCCCCACTCAGCAGATCTCCAGTTCATTAGTACCCATGTTTAGCAGCTCCTCAGCTTATTAGTACCTTTGTTCACCAAATTCCTAATTTATTAACACCCTCATTTAGCAGATCCCCTGCTCAGTATTTTTTTTTTTTTAATTTAAATATTTATTAATTTTTCACGTTATTACATAAAATTCCATAAGAAGAGACATAATACATATAAATAATCCATACATTTCTACTTTGTCCCTTCTATTTACCTCTTTTCTTTCCCTTCCCTCCCAACCCACCTTTTCCCCCCTTCCCCCCTCCCTCCCCTCTGCAAGGTCTCCAATCTCTCAAGGCCCAATAACTTTAAGTAACTTCCTAGTTTAGAGTTTTCTATATTTCTCTTTCAATCCTGATTTTTCCCATTTTTCCCATCGCGATTGGTATAATTTCAACCTGTCTTCCTGAGTATAATAAGATTTTTCCATTCTACTAATCTGGTTTACCCTATTGATCCAATCCTCCTCCGTTGGTACCTCTGTCTTCCACCAAAACTTGGGAATCAACCCTTTTGCAGCACTTAAATAGTACCATACTCCTGATTCTTTGTATTTATTTACTGTTGTCTCAACATTATGTAGGAGACACATGGTTGGGTCTAATCCTATGTCATTTCCAGTTATTATTTCTATTAATTTGACTATTGTCTTCCAGAAAACCTGAATTTTTGGACATTGCCACCAAATATGAAACACCGTGCCCTCCTCCCCACATCCTCTCCAACACATTTTTGAATTCTCCCCCCTCATCCTGTGCTCAGTGCTCGGTGTAATATGCCATCGTGTCAAACACTTATAATTAATCTCAACGTCTCTCATACTAATACTCTCGTGAACTAATCTAAATATCTTATTCTGTTGATCCTCATCTATCTCCACCTCCATATCTCTTTCCCAATTTGTTATAAAAATTAATTTTGTGTCTGTGTCTAATTCTGTGAGAATTCTATACATTTTTGTGACACCGTGTTTCCCATCTCGACGTGTTTCTAATAGCCTTTCAAACATATTCCACTCCTTTTTTAATCTCAAGGGTTTTGGGAGAGTTCCAATAAAACATTTTAATTGATGATATTTCCACTCATCTATTTTAGTAAACATATCTCCTCCCCTCTCTTTTAAGTCTTTAAATGTTCTCAATTCCCCCTCTACCAATACGTCTCTCAATTGGATATCTTCCTTTTTAAACCATCTCCCTGATATCTCATCTTTTCCTGGAGGGAAGAACTCTGTGTTTGCAAGAGGCATTAATATAGAGTTGAATTCCCATTTCATGTGTTTATGTAAATTATCCCATATCCTTAAAACATTTAAAGTATAAGTACTTGTGCTTTCTTTAATTCTTCTATAATGTGCTGGAACCCATATCATCTTACTCAAATTAATTCCACTCAGTTCATTTTCTATTTTTACCCAACTTTTCCCCTTATAGTTAAAAGTCCAATCATAAATTCTTGCTAAAATTACAGCTTTGTAATATCTCTTGACATCAGGTAGTCCCATCCCCCCTTTCTCTTTAGTCCTACTTAGTGTTTCATATGATATTCTTGGTTTTTTATTCTTCCATATATATCTTGTTAACATTCTTCTCATTATCTTAAAAAACGCCTCTGGGAGTTTGATTGGGATCATTTGAAATCTATAGAGTATTTTAGGTATAATTACCATTTTAATTAGGTTTATACGTCCTAACCATGATGGGTTTCCTCCTTCTAATCTTTTTAGTTCGTCCTTAGTCTCATTTATCAGAGAAATATAGTTTAGTCTATACAGTTGTTTATATGAGGTAGCAAGTTTTATTCCTAGGTATTTTATATCTTTTTCTCTCCACATAAAGGGGAATTCTTTTTGTAGCTTTTCTTTTTCACTCTTTGATATATTAATGTTCAGGATCTCTGTTTTTGTTGGATTAATTTTTAGATTTGATAGTTCACCATATTCCTTCAGGATCTTCATTATACTTGGTAGTGTTATTCGGGGATTGCCTACATAAAACAATAAGTCGTCCGCAAAGGCCGCTACTTTATGTTCTATATTTTCTATCTGTATTCCCTTTATCTCTCCACTATTCCTTATTATTGATAGCAGGGGTTCCAATGTCAGAACATACAGCAAGGGGGACAGTGGACATCCCTGTCTTGTTCCATTGGACATCCCAATGGATTCCGACCTCTCCCCATTTACCGTGATGATTGCGGTGGGCTCCCTATATAATTTACCTATCCACTCACGCATTCTCTCTCCAATCCCCAACACCTCCAAGTTGTCCATCATAAAGCCCCAGTCCACTCTATCAAACGCCTTTTCGGCATCAATTGACAAGAGCACCACCGGGGCTTTCCCTTTTCTACTTTTCTGGATAAGCATCAAAGTTCTCAACCCATTGTCTCTACCCTCTCTCCCCGGGACAAAGCCCACCTGGTCTCCATGGATCCATTCGGGCATTAGATCTTTCAACCTGTTTGCTAGGACCTTTGCGTACAACTTGGTATTGGTGTTTAATAATGAAATTGGTCTGTAGCTAGAGCACTGAGAAGGATCTTTTCCCTCCTTGTGAATGAGAACGACATGGGCCTGAAGGGATTCCCTCCTCCCCTTTATCCCACCTCCCAGGTCATTCATATATTTCCTCAACTTTGGTAACAATACTTCACCAAATTTTTTATAGTACTTAACTGTATAACCATCCGGGCCTGGGCTTTTCCCTCCCCCTGTACTTCTTAATGCTGCTTCTATTTCTTCCTGGGAAACTTCCGCATCCAAGGAGTTCAATTGTGTTTCACTGAGCTTTGGCAATCCCGCATTTTTTAAATATATCTTCCTTTTTTCGTTAATACCTTCTCTGATTTCTTTTGGTGACCCTTGGTGACTGATGTTATACAACTTTCTATAATACTCCGAAAATACTTTAATGATTTCTTTAGTTGAGTGAACCAACTCCCCCTTGGGGCTTTTTATCTTTTCTATATAATTCCTGTTTTTCTTTTTATTCAGAGCTCTCATTAAGTATTTTCCTGGTCTATCTCCCCATCTATATCTTTCACTTAATACTTTATTATATACTCTTCTCCTCTCCTCTTCCATCAATCTCTCTAATTCGTCTTTTTTATCCATTAACTTCTGTCTTGTTTCTATTGTTATTTTCTTCTTATGTATCTGCTCCAAATCCAGGATTTCCTTTAAGAGTCCACTAACCCTCTCTATTCTTTCTTTTTTCTTCCTTGCTCCCATCGCAATCAAGATTCCTCTTATATATACCTTATGACTTTCCCATACTGTAGCTGTCGATACTTCCTCTGTCTCATTCTCCTTGAAATATACCTTGATCTCTTCCCTGATCTTCTGCACGATTTCCTCATCCAAGAGAAGAGCCTCATTTAACCTCCATCCTAAGCCTCCCGTGCACCTTTTTCCCCATCCTATTTTCATTATGACAGGGGCATGATCCGAGAAAGTTCTTGTCTCTATTTCTATTTTAACCAGCATTTCAATGAGTTGGTGATCTATTAGAATGTAATCCAGTCTCGAGTATATCTCATGTGCATTAGAGAAGAAGGTATAGTCTCTGTCTTTCATATGCATCATTCTCCAAGTATCCACCAGTTGGTACTCGTGGATCGCCTTCTTCAAGGCTCTCAGAGACCTACCCCCCTCTCTCTGCACAAGGGAGGTTGCATCCTTTTTTGGGTCCATACAAAGGTTTAAATCTCCTGCTATTATCAAACGCCCTTTTTTAAACTCTATCAATTTTTTCAGCAAACCCTTCAAAAAGATCTCCGGTTTCTTGTTGGGGCAATATATATTGGCTAGTGTACACTCAATTCCCTGTAATTTACCCTTCAAGAACAGGAATCTCCCCTCCGGATCAGTCCTTCTATCTTCCAACTCAAATCTCATATTCCTTGCCAATCCTATTGCCACCCCCTTTGCTCTTTTAATTGGAGAGTCAGCGTAATACCATGTTGGATAATATTTGGATTTTAGTTTCACATTTGATTCTATCTCAAAATGTGTCTCCTGTAAAAATACTACTGACGTAGCCCTGTGATGTAACTCTTTAAACAACTTAAATCTTTTCCCAGGACAGTTCAACCCATTCACATTATATGTTATAAACTGTATTTCTTCCATCCTTCTTGATTCTGTCTATTTCTCTTCTGATTCGTCTCCTCCTATTAGGCCCCCCTACTATCTTGCAGCATATCAACCCAACCTCCCCTCCCTCTGGTCCCTCCCGCCCACCCCCCATCTCCCACTCCCACTCCCCTCCTTCTCTTCTTTTTCCCCTACCCATTTTTAGGCTTATAGACTGCCTACAAATCATTTGTGGATCTGTTTCCACCTTTTGATTTAAAATTTAGGGCGTAAGCTCCGCCCATGTGCGGCTCCCCTCTCCTCCGACCCCCCCAGATCCCCTCTCTCTACCAGCTAGACTCAGAAAGAATCTTTACTTCTCTCCCTTAACCGAAGCTTTTTGGAGAACCTCAACTTCCGGGGGGGAGAGACCAGGGGCGAGAGAGAGAGAAAAAAAAAAAATATTTTCTACTTAATTCTCCCTCCCTTTCCTCCCCAACCCCGAAGCCTCCCTCCCCCTACCCCTGACCCGCTGCCAGTCCTCTTTTCTTGTATTCTCTGTATCTCCTTTCTCTTCTTCTTCCCACCCAGCTATCTCCATTCTTTGCAAGTCCAGTCTATCACAAAAGTCCCTTAGTTCCTCCGGGAATCTCAAATAAGCTGTGACCCCGTTTTTCCAGCCAATTAGAGATGCTGAGGTACCCCATCTATACTGCACATTCTGTTTTCTCATTTGCTCCAGCAGGGGTCTCAGGGATCTCCTTTTCCATAGGGTCTCTGCTGTTAAGTCCGCATAAATTTGGATAGTCCAATCTCCATACTTAATTAATGATCTTCCCTTAGTTTTCTTCCAAATCTCATCTTTGACCCCATATTTTTGGAACTGGACAATTATGTCTCTCGGTCTTTCCTTCTCTGTAGCCTGTTTGAACTTTCCTATTCTGAACACTCCGTCCAACTTGATCACATCTGTATCAGGTCTGTCTCTTATGGAGTTCAGAATTTTTTTAACTAGATCATATAGCGTTTCGCCTTTTGCAGTCTCTGGGATTCCTCGTACTCTAAGATTACACCTTCTTTCTTTATTTTCTTGAGCTTCCATCCTATAGATCAATTTTTTCTGGGAGTTTTCCAATTGGTTTATTTTTTTCCTTAGATTATCTATGTTTTGGGCCTGGATTTTAACTTTCTCCTCTGATTCTTCCATTCTTGTTAGCAGGTGTCCCAAATCATTTCGGATAGCTGTCATTTCATATTTTATCGTTTTTTCCAAATTTTGAAACATTTCTATCATCTCCTTCTTATTTGGTACTTGTAGTTCACCATCAGATTCTTTTTTTCCCGAGCCATCCACTATTTGTTGGCTACAACTGCTATTCATGCCCAATGATAATCTAGGACTGTTTCCTGAGCTAGTGTCCATTTCCCCTTTTGCTCTTGCGACTTGGGCCCTTTCTGGCGTAATATTTCCATATGATGTAAATTTCTTTATTGTTCCTGTTTGGGACCCTTTGAACCCTGCTCCCTTGGAACCTTTATTCTTCATATTCTCAAGATGGGATTTTACCGCTTCTTTATGTTTTATGGACCAGACAGGCTTGCTGTTTTTCCTATGTGTTTTTACTCTCCTGGGACCCCTAGGCCTCCTCTCTTCTTCTCTTCCAACCCCTGGGAATCCTCCCCTCCCCTCTTTCACCCCTTGGACTCCTGTGTCACTCAAGGATCCACAACACAGTAAGCCCCCAGCAGCACTCACTCACCCTTCCCTTCTCAGGAGGTGGCTCCAGGCTTGTGGCTCCAGGCTTATGTGGAGGGCCTTCCCTGCTGCTCAGTCCTGGGGGGGGGATTCCTCTGGGTTTCCGATGCTGTTTTTCTTTTGGATTCGTCCCAAGGAAGCAGGATGGGTCTCTTTGCGTTCATGGGTCTCCCTGACCCAGGATCGGACAGCCAGCCAGGGGGAGCTTGCAGCAATAGACCTGCGGCTCCCTGTCACATCAGGAAGCCGGCCGGTTTCCTCGTTCCCCCAGTAATGCTCTGCGGCAGGTCACGTGATCCCGCAGCGTCTCCTCTCCTCTCAACCGCACGGATCTCCCACTCATACCTCGCCGGGGGATCCGGCGTGACACTGCAGCCTCAGACCAGCTCCCATCTCCGGCTCTCCGGGTTCACCTTCCACCTCGTCCAGACTCCGGTGAGTCAGCACCTAATGAGGGTCACTGGGTGGGTCGGGAAGTGGGACCCAGCAAGGAGCTAGAGCCGCTCGCTCCCCACAGCCGCCATGTTCAGGCTCCAGATCCCCTGCTCAGTAGTACCCCCAGCTTTGCTGATGCCCATCTCAGTAGTACCCCCAGCTTTGCTGATCCCTTGCTCAGTAGTAACTCCCAGCTCTGGTCATCCCCTGCTCAGTAGTAACCCCCAGCTCTGCTGATCCCCTGCTCAGTAGTAACTCCCAGCTCTGCTGATCCTCTGCTCAGTAGTAACTCCCAGCTCTGCTGATCCCCCGCTCAGTAGTAACTCCCAGCTCTGCTGATCCTCCGTTCAGTAGTAACTCCCAGCTCTGCTGATCCCCCGTTCAGTAGTAACTCCCAGCTCTGGTCATCCCACGCTTAGTAGTAACTCCCAGCTCTGCTGATCCTCTGCTCAGTAGTAACTCCCAGCTCTGCTGATCCTCTGCTCAGTAGTAACTCCCAGCTCTGCTGATCCCCCGCTCAGTAGTAACTCCCAGCTCTGCTGATCCTCCGTTCAGTAGTAACTCCCAGCTCTGCTGATCCCCCATTCAGTAGTAACTCCCAGCTCTGGTCATCCCACGCTTAGTAGTAACTCCCAGCTCTGCTGATCCTCTGCTCAGTAGTGACTCCCAGCTCTGCTGATCCCCCGCTCAGTAGTAACTCCCAGCTCTGCTGATCCCCCGCTCAGTAGTAACCCCCAGCTCTGCTGGTTTGCTAATCCTCTTCTCTCTCTGGTCTCCACTCACCTCCCACTTTATATTACTCCCACACTGTGCACCACGTGTGACATTGCTAGTTTCTCCTGCTCCGATCTGCCAGATCTACTTTTCCTCCCATATTGCACACCATGTGTGCTGTCTGATATGTCTGACCATATACTGTATGACGTCTCCACCAGACACTCCTAGACAGGGGCGGACTGACAACTCATGGGGCCCCCGGGCAATAGGAGATCATGGGGCCCCTGTGTCCTTGCCCAAACTCAAAAAAGCCTATGAAAAAGGTACCAGGGGCATCTCATGGGGCCCCCTATTGACCCCGGGCCCTCGGGCAGTGCCCGAGTTTCCAAATGGTCAGTCCGCCCCTGCTCCTAGAATATATACACATGAACTGGAAGTGACTGCTGATGACGTCTTTCCAGTTCCTTTGTTGGTTTCCCAGTGCATCTTGGGAAATCATATACCTGCAATACCTTCAAAACAAAGCAAAGCTAAAGCTGAATAAAAGCTTCTCGAAAACTGCAGGTTCTGTTAGCGAGTATTGTTATAGAGTTCTATGGAGGCTTTAGTGATGCTTTGAAGCACCAGGAAAGTGACATGGGTATAATTTTTGAAGCAAAGCAAAGACAACCTGTGAACAGGACTATAGGCTTATCATTTTAATTAGTGGCGGGTGCTTTGATTGGCATTCAGATTGCTCTAAAAAAGCATGTCCAATGCCACATTTTGAAGCAAGTACAAATGAGCCTTGAGGGTGTGCTCTTACCTGGAATCTGGTAGCTGCTTGGCAACATACAGGCTTCTATATACAGCACCATTGTGTTGCATGCATTGTATTATGTGGAGTGTTTCTCTTTGCTACAGCTAAGCTGTGCTCATTGGCCAGCCTGGTTTACTGAAGCCTGTGATCATGTGGAGGTGTATTGTTGATTCCTATAGTCTGCATTGCATCTGAGAGTCACTACTGCTGCATCCATCCAAGAGTACCTGTTTGATCCTTGGCTTAAAGATACATGTGTATTTGAAGGTTAGCATTTTAAGCTGAAATCACACCCTCAGGGGGTTGGTGGAGGCCTTTATATCAGCAAACACATGTCACATTTGTTACATAGTTACATAGTTAGTCTGGCTGAAAAAAGACAAAAGTCCATCAAGTTCAACCATTAAGAAAAAAAGTTATAATCCTACACCCACAGTTGATCTAGAGGAAGGCAACCCCCCCCCCCCCCAGTAAAGCATGATCCAATTTGCTCCTGCAGGGAAAGAAAATACTTCCTGATCCCCCAAGAGGCAATCGGATATTCCCTGGATCAACTTTATCTATAAATGTTAATATCCAGTTATATTCTGTGCATCCAAGAAAGAATCCAGGCCTTTTTTAAAGCAATCCACTGAGCTGGCCAGAACCAACTCTTGAGGGAGTCTATTCCACATTTTCACAGCTCTTACTGTGAAGAAACCTTTCCGTCTTTGAAGATTACATTACTTTTCCTCCAGACGTAAAGATTGCCCCCTTGTCCTCTGTGATGATCTCAGGGTGAATAGCTCTACACCGAGTTCACTATATGAACCACTGATGTTTTTATACATGTTGATCATATCCCCCCTTAATCTCCTCTTCTCAAGAGAGAATAAATTCAGTTCCTCTAATCTTTCCTCATAGCTGAGCTCCTCCATGCCTCTTATCAGTTTGGTTGCCCTTCTCTGTACTTTCTCCAGTTCCCCAATGTTCTTTTTGTTAATTGGTGCCCAAAACTGAACTGCATATTCCAGATGAGGTCTTACTAATGATTTGTACCGGGGTAATATGATATCTCTCTCTCTGGAGTCTATACCTCTTTTAATACAAGAGAGGATTTTGCTCGCTTTAGAATCCACAGCTTGGCATTGCATGCCATTATTAAGCTTGTGATCTACCAGAACTCCCAGATCCTTCTCCACCATTGATTCCCCCAGTTGTACCCCCCCCAGTATGTATGATGCATGCATATTCTTAGCCCCAAGTGCATAACATTACATTTATCAACATTAAACCTTATTTGCCACATAGTTGCCCAATTAAACAGTGCATTGAGGTCGGCTTGTAAGTTGGAGACATCCTGTAAGGATGTTATTCCACTGCACAGCTTGGTGTCATCTGCAAATCTGAAATGGGATTTTTAATCCGAGACCCTATATTGTTTATAAATTTGTGTCAAAATAATTTGGACCGTTTTGGACTTATCACTATTTGTCACAAATTTTGATGGGTTTTTAGTTCATATTAGAATGCAGATGAGAACACCTTAAAATCTTATTTTTGCCACAGCCCCTGTTTTGAAAGGGTAGGAGTCCAACTCCCAGAGAGTTCTTTAATGTAAATTTGCTTTTATTTTGTAGGGTACCGTTCCCCAAAAGACCTTTGAGATGGCCTGTAACAGTGGTGTAGAAAGAAGTTGTTTATCACTTCTACTGCTGTAGTAACAGCCAGAACCTGGGTTTGAGTTGAGTTTTCTGATCTTTCTCTTTAGAATGCATTTATTGTATATTACCATAGAAAATCCACTATGGCAGTAGGGAAACTGGATTGCTGATGTCGCAGGAGTACTATTGTACCAGGGGTTTAAAAAATAGAAAAAGCAACCAAGGAGTTCAATAAGTACCTGAATGAGACTGAGCAGACAGTCAGTACTGTAGCCATGTACTGTCATTTGTCAAGTACTGGTTCTGTTTGGACATTGCAAAGGTTGTGCCAACTACATTCATTTTGACATGATCAGAACTGAGAGATCTCTTCACCATGGTCACAGATAGCAATATAGACTGGGCAGGTGATCAAACCCTGCCTTGTTCCAAAAATTAAAAGGCCACAAAATAGGTTTTGGGTGGATTCATTCTTACCTTTAGCAGCACAATGCTACACCCTATTGCCGGTTCCTTTACCGTTATTTTCCCCTAAAGACTCACTTTTTCATACCTATAATTCCATTTCTCTTCGCACTTATTCCTGCACTACGTCCGGTCAAGGAATGTGCATTACTCATATCATGCAACAGTCACATGGTCCACTGCATGAGGACTACATATTCCATGAATCCTCATGGCCAGCCACTTCCAGCATGCATGCCTGCTAGCATTTAGCTTTCACTGGTTGTTTTGGTTGTGCCCATGAGTATTTGGGAGTGTACACAAAAGGGTGGCTCCAGTGAGCCCCTGCAAAGCACTGGTGCCACTCTCTATACGGAAATCAATGGGATACAGTTTTTGATGATTAATTGTCCTGCAAACAGATGCTAATAAGAAAAAGGAAACATCAACAACACAAAGTATGCAAATAAATGTACACTTTTACAAGGAGGGTTTATTAACACTTTAAAATAGAAAACGAGCATCACTATAACTCAGCAGTTAAAATCCCACCCCAAGTTGTGATCCTTCCTATATACATTTTCTATGTAATCCCTTCCTGAATATTGTCTTTTTTAAGTTTTTCTATATGGTTATGTGACCGCAATGATCCATTGCTTAAGCTCATTTCTCTCTGTGGCTGGTTGGTGGTAACCCTTCTCCTGGCCAGCAACATCTTGACAACCCTTGCCGGTATAGATGCAGATGTGATGATGTCATGACTACAGTTGATCGGTACCATTGCCGGACCCTCCACAGTACACAGAAGTAGCAGAGCTTTGCAGTCACATGACAGCATAGAAAAAACAAAAAAAAATGTGTTTAGGAAGCAATTTATTAGTAAATGTATACAAGGAGGAACAGAGCAAAGGAGAGCAACATTTAACTGGTAAATGATGGCGATGGCTTTACTTCTACTTAAAGTATGACTAAAGGAAAAACATTACTTTTGGATAGGGAGAGGGATTAGACCACCTGTTTTCATTGATGTCTGTGCCCCCATTAGGGAGATTTACCTTCTCTATTGGTCCTGTTTCCAGTTATCATCGAAAGTGAAAATGAATGAAAATCTCAAATTTTGGATTCTCCCCAGGCATAAAGAGGAAATATTCCAGTGGGGGCACTAGTTTTGATGACAACTGTGGATTTCCTCTCACTTTTTTTTGGCTTTGTGACAAGAAGTGAAGGGAAATCTCTCTAATGGGGCACAGATGGCAAAAAGAATCCTCCTGCACTCTATCCAAAATGAAAAAAAAGTCATGTCTTTAGTTCTATTTGAAAGAGATTGTAAACCCTCACCTTATAAAAATAACAACCCATTCCATTTAAAATAGAAGTGAAAGGAAAACCTATTGTATAAAGATATAAAAAATATATTTTTTTTCCCATTTTTATAGGAGATCACATACCCTCTGTTCTCAGCTGCATAAGAGCTAAGGGAGGAGAAACAGCAGAACAATGAGCTTCCCAGTGAATGGCTGTGCATGTGGGGGAGGTGTCCGGACAAGTCTGATTATTGGAGGAGAGCAGACTGTTATTATATTATTATACAGGGTTTATATAGCTCCAACAGTTTGCTCAGCGCTTTACAAGACTGAGTTCCCAGCACAGCTAGAGAACTGACCATGGTGTGTTCTCCTGCCTAGTGTGGTCAGTTTTTACTAGGAAATCAGAAGGACTTACAGGGACACCAGGGATTTCACAGAAAGGAAATGGTACAAAGAGAACAGGACACTTTTGCATACAAGTACATAGTACAGCAGGCACATATCAGGAATATGAAATGTTGGGTTTACAAGTGATTTCAAGTAACAATCTGGCCAGCAATGCATTGAGCCCGCGTTCACATATATGCGGTGCGGTATATCGCATGTGATTCGCACAAGAAGCGCACCGCATTCCTGTGCAAAACACATGCAATTTGTGTGTGTTGCGATTATAGCCATACATTTTGAGTGGCTCTAATCCAGTGGTTCTCAACCTTCCTAATGCTGTGACCCTTTAATACAGTTCCTCATGTTATGGTGACCCCCAACCATAAAATTATTTATCCAGTAATTATAATCCATGAAGTGTTGTTTTACCTCCAATACTGCTGCTTTCAACACAGTAGCTGCTTTTAACAGAGTAGCTGCTTTCAACACAGCAGCTGCTTTCTACACAGTAGCTGCTCTTTACACATCGGAAATATGTGTTTTCTGATGGTCTTAGGGGACCCCTGTGAAAGGGTTGTTCAACCCCCAAAGGGGTCGCGACCCACAGGTTGAGAACCACTGCTCTAATTGCACAGGACCCTTTTTTGGGTGTGCACTAGAATCAGATCGCATGGGTAGTTTCACCTATGCGATCTGATTCTGCACATCGCACTGCGTTTTGAGGACCGCTCATGGGGTGTTGTTAACTTAACATACACTCCCTCAGCAGTTTGCATGAACGGGGTGTAGTTCTGATGCGGTGCAGAATTCGCACAGAAAACTCCACATCAGTGTGAACCAGGACTTAAAGTAAAAATACCTTGCTGACAACAGTTCCTAGTTTGGCAAGTTGATTTGGGGTACACAAATAACAAAGACAATTTACGTTATTGACACAAGAAGATTTTCAAAGGTTTGCTAATCTGTAGTGAACAGTTCATGTACAGGAAGGAACATGCTGATTCATTGTATCATCAGTTGATTATCATTGTTTCAGGACCCTTTCACTTTAAGTCTAAGTTGCCATGCTGCCTGCTTTACTTCTTCTGAACATCGTATTCTCCGTTACACCCCATGTTTTAGGTTCAGTGGTTCGTCAATCCACACTGCAATACTAAAGCCTTATGTAATGCTTTCCCTCTATGCAATAAGTAAACATTTTCCTGTAATGATGATTGAACATGGAGCAAACACCTGCTGTTTTCGGCTGCTCTATAAATTAGCAATGTGTACCTCTGTCTTTATGTCACTATTTAAATAATAGAGATCTCAGGCGCTCCTGTGAGGTGGATTCAAACAAGTGCTTGTTCTATTTTAGACTGCTCAGTAAGCCGGGACAAGCTGTGATTTAGTTTTCCTCTGGCCCACCTCCCAATTATCCTGTAGGAGGAAAGCAACAGAACATTTAAGTAAAATTAAATAAAGTGAAATTATTGGGTGAAAAAAAGATTTTTTTTAAAAAGAAAAACTAGGCAGAGTTTCATTCAACAGAAACTGGTATGCTATCCAGTTGGCATTAGGACCATAAGATAACCATGCACAGCCGAGCCCTTTGGACCTTTATGTCAATGTTTTCCAATGTTTGCATTAAAGTGACACCAATTGATATCCATATTCTCCAAAAATAATCCATATACATCCTTTACTTAATGGTCCTGTAATCTACTGTTCATGAAATTGTTTTATACTGTGTTTTTCCGCCTCCTTGTCCTAGAGTTCATAGTCCCTAGTCCATCTTGGAGGCAAGCAAGAGAAGGTGGCTATGTTCCTACATACAGTGGGACCATAGAGAACAAAGATGGCACAATCTAAGAGGAGGTCAGATCACAGATAAAAAAATGTGGGAGATTTGGAGGAAACTGAGAGCAATAGAAGGCACTTTGTGAGTTGAGATTGTAAGATATGTAAGTGAATATATTTTTTTTTTTCAAACGAGAGTTTAGTGTCACATTAAGTACAGTGTCTCAGCAGTTTCATTCAACAGAAACTGGTATGGTATCCAGTTGGCATTAGGACCATAAGATAACCATGCACAGCCGAGCCCTTTGGACCTTTATGTCAATGTTTTCCAATGTTTGCATTAAAGTGACACCAATTGATATCCATATTCTCCAAAAATAATCCATATACATCCATTACTTAATGGTCCTGTAATGTACTGTTCATGAAATTGTTTTATACTGTGTTTTTCTGCCTCCTTGTCCTAAAGTTCATAGTCCCTAGTCCATCTTGGAGGCAAGCAAGAGAAGGTGGCTATGTTCCTACATACAGTGGGACCATAGAGAACAAAGATGGCACCATCTAAGAGGAAGTCAGATCACAGGAAAAAAAATGTGGGAGATTTGGAGGAAACTGAGAGCAATAGAAGGCACTTTGTGAGTTAAGATTGTAAGATATGTAAGTGAATATATATTTTTTTCAAACCAGAGTTTAGTGTCACATTATGTACAGTGTCTCAGCACTTTCATACAGGATAGCCTTGTGGCTGAGAATCTTCACTAGAGATGGAGAGCACAAGTACGTTCATCTCATAACCCAGAAAACACTGCTTCTGTGGACCTCAAGGGCCACTTTAAAGATGCTGGGCGTGTCAAGGCTGGATGAAGCCTTAAGGGAGAAACACTGGCTATCGAATGAAGAAGAAATACAAGAGATGCCACTGAACAGAGACAGCCAATGTTGCAGCAGTGTACATGAGCTTTTATAAGTATAGCTTTTACTTTAAAAAAGGCTTTAAAAAAGCTGTAATAATGGCAATATTTTCAGACATTTGGGAAACATGACCATATCTATTTCATTTTACAATCTTTTCCATCTAACAAATTTATATCTGGAAACAGGTTCAATTCTTCCCTGACAACTGATTCCATAGTTCCCTTGTAATCAATCCCATCTTGCAAGACATTTTCAATCAGGCTGTCTGACATGTCTCAGAAAGCATAGCTGACAGTATAGCTGACAAGCAGCTATGACAATCTCGATGGAGGTTGTCATCAGGGAAAGACCATACAAAATTCCCATCACTCAGAATGGTTTGTTTCCTTTGAAAGTGAACCTGTTCATAAATCAAAGGCGTCAAAATAACTCAAGCAGGCTCTACCTGGCATACATGTTGCTGCCAAATCATTGTAGTTTAGTGTCCCTCAAAGACTCCAAATTTCATTATACAAAAAAAACAAGATGCTATTTGTGAAAGACTTGCCATGTCCTTCTGCACTCCATAAGATAATGCCTGAACATATTATAGGTCATTTGTGGCACCGCTGTGGGGTTGGAGCAGGTGAGTTTACCTAATCCTTAAAACCAGAACATGAAGCAGCACCAGAAAAAGCTACTGTTGGCATTAGAATATACGGATGTTGCTGCAAGAAGGATGTGCTAACAGCTGTCAGCTATCTCCTAAGGATGTTGGTGTTTGACATTTGATTTACACACAGATTTCTTTTAAAGCAGTGGTCTCCAAACTGTGGCCTGGGGACTGGATGCGGCCCTTTGCTTGCTTTCATCCAGCCCTTGGGGCACTATTTCATCTACTGACACCAACAATGTGGCATAATTCCCCCCCACTGACACAAATGGAAGGGGGACAATTTCTCCCAATGACACGAATGATGAGGCACAGTTCCTCCAAATGACATCGACGATGAGGCACAATTTCTGCAATGACACCGAATGATGGGGCCCAATGACATAAATGATGAGGCACAATTCCTCCCAATGACACCAATGTTGGGGCATTGTTTTTTCCACCTGACATTGGGACCTTTTCTGCTTCCACTGGCCACAGTCCGGCCCTCCTAAAGTCTGAAGGACAGTAAACTGGGCCTTTGTTTAGAAAATTTGGAGACCCCTGCTTTAAAGTAAAGCTAAAGGCAAAACTTTTATTTACTTTACTTTTTTTTCATTTTGGAAAGAGTAAGGAAAGGTTAGGGTCCTCCTTGGGTTTTGATATTTGTGCCCCAGTGGAAAGATTTCCCTTCACTTCCTGTTCCAAAGCCAAGGCACGGTGTGAGTAGAAATCTTTACAAACCGAGGGAATCTCTGGTTGTCACAATGGTCACCAGAACTAGTGTCCTCTCTATTACTGTTTTGGGGCAACCCATAATTTAGGATTTTCTTTCACTTTGGATGATAACTCTAAACATGACAAATAGTTGTTTAGTCACTAAAAGCAGTTGTAAATGATATTTTTTTATTGACCCCGAGCCTCCATTTCTGGAGTCCCCCACCAGTGCTCCAGCACAACTTGGCCTCACCCCCTGCTCCCTCCTCACAGGATTTCCTTGACAGCAGCAGGAGCCAACGGCTCCCACTGCTGCCTCTGTGTCCTGTGTGGAGAGAGAGAGGAGAGTGCTGCTGCAGAGGATGAGAAGTATAAGGGATGTAAGGGGGTGAAACAACTGCTGCTTTTACGACCACTCTAATTGATACCTTAAAGTTCAGTTTTAGAGATATATAGGAAATTAGTGGGCAATACAGCTCCTCAATTTACACCAAAAACTAAAATGTATATTATGTATCTGTGCAAAACTACTAAGGGGATATGATCAATTAAGCTTAAAAAACTGAGGGATCAATTAGCAAAAACAGCACACTTTACACACATTATACATAGTTAAGCACATATTAACCCCTTGATTGCCCTAGATGTTAACCCCCTCCCAGCCATTAGTACAGTGACAATGAATAGTGTTATCACTGGTCGCTGTATTAATGTTACTGGTTATGTCAGTGTCAGTTAGTCAGTTGCGTCCAGCTTCAGTTAGTGACAGATTGCCCGTAGCAGTATTGCAGTCCTGTTATAAGTCGCTGATTGCAGCCATTAGTAGTATAAAAAAGATTTAAAAAAAAAAAATCAAAATTCGAGTATATATACACCATAGTGTTTAGACACTCTAACTTTCACGCAAACCAATCAATACTCTCTGCTCCTCGCAAGACCTCCTACTGTCTAGTTCCCTTGTCTCCTCCTCCCATGCTCATCTCCAGGACTTCTTCGCCTACTCTGCTCACTTTTAGGCGATCTCTGAAAATCTATCTCTTCAGGGAAGCCTATCCTGCCCTCAGCTAATAATGGAATCTTCTACTCTTCCAACCAGTTCATCCTCCACAGTTACTACCTTTTGTACCATTAGCCCCTCCCTCCTAGATTGTAAGCTCCAAGGAGCAGGGCCCTCCTAACACTCTTGTATTGAACTGTATTGTTGCTGTATTGTCTCCTGTTATATTGTAAAGCGCTGAGCAAACTGTTGGCACTATATAAATCCTGTATAATAATATACATTTATTGGATTTAGTTTTTTCAAAAATATGTAGAAGAATACATTCGGCCAAAATTTATGAAGAAATTAGATTTTTAAAAAAAATTTTATTGGATAGGTTTTATAGCAGAAAGTAAAAATTATTGTTTTTCTTTCTATTTTTGGTCTTTTTTCATTTATACTGCAAAAAATAAAAAACCCAGTGGTGATCAAATACCTTCAAAAGAAAGTTCTATTTGTGTGAAAAAAAATTATAAATTTGGTTTGGGAACAATGTTGCTGACTGCGCAATCACCTGTTAAAATATCGCAAAAAAATGGCCTGGTCATGAAGGGGGTAAAATCTTCCGGAGCTCAAGTGGTTGATAAAAGATCCACCGCTCCCCTGCCTGCTTCTTTTCCTCATACAAATTCTTATCTGGAGAAAGTGTTGCTTTGATATCCCACTTCATACAGTTATGTGATTAGCAGCCAGGGTAAGTGGTCATGTGATTTTAGCCAAAGAGGGAAATCAGGAATCAGACTGATTCTGACTTTTTCAGAAGGGTCTCCAAATGCCTGATGTCTCTAGCCAAACTAAATAATTTCGGCTTTTTAGGAGTTGAAATGAAACTTTCACTGAGAGAAAGATGTCGTTGTTGATATCTCTTTCTTAAAACATTGACTGAGTCAAGGTTATATCATCAAGCCTGAGTACTTTCTGAGTCATTGATCTGGAAAAAGCATGAAGATTGGAAATCTGACTTCACTGGGTGCATACTGGTTCCAGGATTGTGACTGAGAAAAAATTTAAGCCAGAGGATCAGCATCTCTGCCAGTTATCCACCATTTCCAGAAAGAAGTTAGCATTTTTGTATAAGTAAGCAGGACTGACAGGTAGCCTATTTTAAAGGTAGGTTCTCTTTACATTGGAATTACCTTCCCTCTCATCAAAAACTTATCTTACTTTTTGAACCTACAATGAAGCAACGATTGTGGATTACCAAGGGTCTCATTTTAGTCATCTATAATGCTGTCAATGGCTTTCTGCCATCATACTAATTAAATATAAACACACAATCTGTTGGAGAAACCCTGTTAGAAGGAGCAGGTGTTCCATACTTTGTCAGTAAATGCATTCCCTGGGGTACCAAACTTGTTGCACACATTACATGGCACTTGATAATGTTTCAATTAATGTTAGACAAAATATTCAAGACATTTGCAGACTGTAAGATTAAAGACAGAAGTCCTTTGCGAACTTTTAGGGGAAACTTTCAGGACAACGTTCTTTATACGTCGGCAGAACTCATGAAGGGTGTGCGATACATGAAACGTAATATGATTTGGCTGATATTTTCTTTTGCTTTATGTTTTTCTTCCAATTCTTTGCAAGTAACCTGAATCTTGAACAAATCCATTTGTAGTCCGTAGGGACGGTGAACTTCTGGTGCTTCAGCTTTTTACTCACATGTGTCTGTTGTTGGGTATTGACATCTGCGTCTCTGACCTTCCTCTGAACTCTTTTAGAAGTCTTTATCAAGATGGCTATGTTCTGTTCAGTATACAGTGCAAGCTTTGATTCATTTCATAGTCAATTGTGCTGTGATGAAGAATAAATGGGACAGCCCTTTTTAAATAATAAAAAAGTTTCGCACTGTTTTGGGAAAGCAGCTTTGTCTTAAGGCTCTGCAAGGATGTGTATAAATGAGACAGGACAAGTCCTGTCCACTTACATCGCTTAAACGCCTGTGCACACGATAGCCGTGTACCCCAAAAGAAGGTTAATACAAGGTCCGTTACAGCTGCACTGAGAACAACAATGGACGTTCTTCCAAAGGATTCAGCTGCTCAGTGCTCTTTTTTTGACCTAGCTACTTCATAAATATGCATATTAAATATGTATCTTCCTTTGTGCTTGGTGTCACCAGTACCTACCCTGTGCATGGCCCACATTGTACACTATAGACTGCTGCCTTCTCTTTCATACATCTTTTGATGAGCACACAGTACTGCCGGTTGCTCCTGATCTTCAGATCCTGAAGAAGCCACGTGATCGTGGCGCAACGCGTCGACACATTTCGACACGTTAAGGGGTGACGTACTTCCGGTTCCGGGTTCGGACGCCATTTTGGTACACCTTAGTACACCCATAGCACATGGGAAACTGCTTCTTTCTGCTGGATGACATGTGAGTGTTCATTTGCTTTGGAAATTTTAAGTGCATTAAAACAGAGTTGCACTATGGAGGTTTGTCTTTGTTTCTACATATACGTCCTGTGTTTATGAGTCCATATTGTGAGGAAAGTGATCTGAGAGGAATTCATTGCTTGGAGGGGGATCTTAATTGAGTCGGTGGAGTCAGTGGAGCATGAAAATCTGGCTGAGATACTATATATTTAAGGCTTTGTGACCCGCAAGGGTCAAATGTGGAAGGTGAGGAGGCCTTTTGGCTATATCCAGGGGAGTCACATCAGAGTGTCACGAAGAGCACGTTTGCAGCATGGAGTGAAGTTATAATCACTGTGTATTGAACACTTATTATTTGCACAGTGTGGCATCACAAGTCTTGGGACTGTTTATTTGATTTAGTTCATGTAATTGGATACACTTATCACTTTGCACAGATAAAGTGTTATCATTTGTATTAGATTTTTCACGGTCTTTGACCACTGGGGGGCATAAATAGGAGTGTGAATTTGCACCAGTTATTTATAAATGATTTTGTATAGTTTATAGAATTTAAGAGGGAATTAAGCACTTATTTTGTATTTTTCACAATATTATTGATGTAAAAAAGGGTTTGTATACACTATATAAGTTGAGCGCTTCATCACAAAACATATAAATTTTATTTGCACTACCCTGTGCATGGCCCACATTGTACACTATAGACTGCTGCCTTCTCTTTCATACCTCTTTTGATGAGCACACAGTACTGCCGGTTGCTTGGCTTCCTAACGGAGTGTGGTATAGCAATGCTGGAGCTTCATTGCTTCAAAATTTGTATAATGAATCTGTGCCCAGGCTGTAGACATTCAAGTTTCTATACATTCTGAAAATCAATACATGACCTTTAAACAACTTTCACTGAGCTCTGTAGCTGCAATCACTGTGGAGAAATTCATCTTCAAGATTTACAGAAAGATCAACAAAGTAATTTATGTTCCTCTCTCAGAAGCTCAGTTCAGCTCAATCCCCTTCCCAGGCTTCCTTCTCTGTGTTAATAGTAATGGTTTAAATCTAGGAGGAAGCAGACAAAACACATTTTTAGTAGGGCAGAGGGCCAGTTAGAAAATCTGATGTTTTAGCTGTTGTCTGTGCCTTCCTTTCTTTTTGACAAACAACACAGGGCAGGACATGAAGGAAAATTTCCCTGATTGGGTCACAGACAACAATGAAAGCCTATGACAAAAGCAAACTCATTTTTCCTAAAAAAAATAAATATTCCTGGAGGTTTGGCTTTACAGGTCTTGTATAGGTCAGACCAGAAAAGATATACATATAGATTGAAAATGTTAGTAGTAATAGACATGGCAGCTTAAAGGAAATCTCTGCTTTAAAGCAGAACTCCAGGACATGTTTTTCCCATGTGGTGGGACTGTGCCAGTACTGTATGGGTTAACTGCTCATTTTGTCCAGGGGTGCACAGAAAGGCTATACTTGCTTGATCCTTCGATCCTCCGGAAAACAGTGCTCCCCCACGTCCAGCTGTAGACTGTTCCTGCCATTCTCATGTCCAGAACCAGTCTATGGGTGTGATGATGTCAGGAACAGTCCATTCAGAAGACCGCTAGTGTGCGGGGGGGGCAGGACCGGCTGGGACTGGTCTTGCGCATGGAGGATCAGCGGATTAGGTAAGTATATCTCTGCTCTTCAAAGCCCTAGACAAAAACAAGCAGTTAAGCCATGCACATGGAAAAAAAAAGGTCCTGGAGTTCTTCTTTAAAGAAAACCCCTTTTCACCCTCCCCCAACTTCCACCTTCAAAATTTTTAAAAACATTTCCCAGACATACTTTCATTTGAGCAGTCTTCTGGCTGGTTACTTGATATCCAAGGGTCCTCTTTCTCTTCTCGCTGGCATGGAAGTAGGATGTCCTCAGGACTGCAGAGAGCACTGCCATACTGTGAGCCCAGACCTTCATGATGACACAGCCCCAGGGAGTGTGTTCATGAATGCCTGCACTCATGGGAAGATGGTTGAATGATGCTGGCTGTTATACAACCTGAAAGAGAACAGGGCTGGAGCTTGGAGTGGTTAGTCTCCAGGGGACAGTGCTAGAAAGAAGGTGGGTACTGCTGCAAAAACGGCTTTTTATTTTTTAACATGCTGAGCTTTATTTTCTTTTGAAGTTCAACTTTAAACTTCTCATGCTTTGGCCTAACTCAAGCTTGATCCACAGCAACAATAATTGTTAGCCATGTTCTAGACCTAACCTGTGAGATCTGGTCCTTTGGTACCCTGCCAAACATTAGTGTATATCTACACCCCATCATTTATCTATCCTTCCATTCTGTACAGCATATGCCAGCTCTCCCCAGTGCTGATTACCAAAAAACCCTAGGCTGTTGTTTAGGTGACCAGCATCAGAGGGTACTTGGAGCAGCACTTTTCTCAGAAAGGTAAATATTTCAGGCCTTTTATATTACATTACAGTTTTCACATTAGGACCACTTTAATATATTTTTTTTTCTTTACTGTCTAATGTTTTTCAATTTTATTGATATGTTTTGATTTCCCAAGAAACAACAAAAAATGCATGTGCACACTACCACATTTCTATTCAAATTTAAAAGTTCCAACATTAAAACAGCAAAAAAAGTAAATAAATCCTAGATGCTTAAACTGATCCAGCACCTGTAGAGTTAATAGCTTAATAATCTGAACTTCTCAGTGCAATGAGAAGAACATTTATTGGACAGAGCCATGGAGATCTATTCAGAGCAAAATCAATTCACCTAAACTCTGTAAAATGGTCAATCAATGGTAAAAAATCCATCATATGCGGCGACCTAGTGTTTGCAGCTGAACGAATCGCGCCTTCCTGTTATTATACAACAATGAACATTTGCTGGCAGAGCCATTTAAGCTGTTTTTATGAGCAATACAGAATATACGAAGCTATTATTTTTTCGGAGATTGCAGCAAAAAATGAACATAATAGGAAGGTAAACAATAGATATATTCCATAATTGTATTTATTTAAAAATGGGTGAACACTTGGCTTACCCCGCCATAAAATCCTCCCTTAGCAGCCTCCAGTGTATTGTTATGTTTTAATAACCATGGCATGTACCAGGATTCTCATACCAAAATTTGAATTATGTATCTCCGACATGGCTGCCAGGAGCCATAGGTGTCGCTTTGCTAACAGGGAGACAAAATGGTTAAAGCTAAATAAAATTGTCTTCTGGGTTTTGTTCGTGACCTTGAGCAAGTCACTATGTCTTCATCCCTCAGGCAAAAAGATAAAACGATTGAGCTGAGTCGCTAAAGTCTTGTATAGATATATCGACTCCACGGATCAGGGTAAACCAGATACGAAAGGCATCTCTCTTTTCTGGTTTGTGATTAAATTACAAATTATAGTATTATATGTTACTCAGAGAAATTTCAACAAAGTTAAAACTCAATTCCGTTCATTTTCTGAAAAGTACTTAAAACAAATGTAAAAAAAGAAAAAAAGAAAAAGAAAGAAAAAAAGAAAATGATCTTTTTTTTCTTTTTTCATTTACAAGGTTTGTGTTTTAGTTGGGGATGTATTTAGGGTAATTCATTTTTATTTTATTTAGTGCGTGTATTCATATTTCTTTTTCCCTGTTTGATTATATTTGATTATCTGTGTGCAATATAAGTTTTTTTTCTAACTGTAAATAAAATAAAACGGTGCAAATGCCTAGTGCATTATCTACAGCACTTTATTCACTTAAAATCACAATATAGCATGTACACGCAAAAGTGATAACAGCATTTAACATAATACCAGTTGACGTGTTTTGGGGCACATGAGTGTTGCTTTGAAGAAGGGAGCATGTTCCCTGAAACACGTCAGCTAGTATTATGTCGTTCATCTGAACCAGAAAAGTTCCATTGTTTGGTTGATCTTTGGTTCCTTGGTTTAAGTTCAACGCTGTTATCACTTTTGCTCTTGTCACTCTTTTTTAACCTTTAATAAATTGCTGGAGATAATGCACTAGGTGTTTGTGCCCTTTTTATAATTTCACTTGTGAATTTACAAGATTCCCCGGGCTTGAGAGGGCAGCATTGTCTTCATCATACAAACCGAACTGTAGCAGGAGCTATTACTGGTGGAGGTATGTCCAGTTTCTCAGGAGTCCATTACCACTATGGTATCAAGATAATATTCTTTTGTGTAAATATTTTATAACCATGCTTATGTAGGTATCAAATTTATATTACAATTGTACTTTTAGGGTTTGTTCACACCGTGGTACAGAGACGTTAGTTTTTCTGCACGCATTCTGCAAGGGCACAACCAAATCAATTGTTTTCTGTGCCCCCTGTTCACACCACAATATTGGTATCACGTACAAATTTTTTCTGCGCAGGAATCTGCAACATGTAAAACTCATTGAAGCGTGCATGAAAACTAATGTAAACTGATGTCTCTGCAAGTGAAATCTGCGTGTCAGTTTCCATCAGTTTTTTTGCACGTATGATGTGGACGAGTCCTTAAGGTAACAAGGGGTGTAAATGAAGCAGTACATAGGCAGGCTACTTTCTTATCCAAGTCTAAAGAACGTGAATATGTAATGCAAAACATTGTTAGAGCCGTGTGCAGGATGTGCAGTGTGCAAAACATAGGCAAAGCCTACAAAATGGAGTACAGTTTTATACAGAATTTAAAAATTTCTTTGACAGAACATTCCTGAGTTTTGTTCCAGACAGGTCTGACAAACATTCCCGATGTTTGGGTGTCAAATCCTAACCCTATTGAAGTCAATAAGAGCCATATCTTAGAAATCAGTTATGTCAAACATAAGATATAGAAGGCAGGGTCAGGGTGGACTGACCATTTGGAAACTCGGGCACTGCCAGAGGGCCCGGAGCCAGTTGGGGGTCCCATGAGATGCCCCTGGTACCTTTTTCATAGGCTTTTTTGAGTTTGGGCAAGGACACAGGGGCCCCATGATCCCCTATTGCCCGGGGGCCCCATGAGTTTTCAGTCCGCCCCTGGGCTGGGTATTGCCCTGGGTAACATGTAACAAAGTAAATAAAAATTCTATTTGGTATGGAGCATGGATTTTAATAATGCTTAGGCCCCATTCATACTGGCACTGTTAAGCCAGCATTTATTTGCGTTCAGAGGACATTGCTAATCGCATATACTATAAATGCAGGTAATAACTTTTCAATGGTGCCATTCACATTGAGTGTTTTACCTGCATTTATGTGCGGTCAATTTAGCTATACGTGGCTTAACCTGCTTTGAAGTATGAAAGTGAAACCTTACATTGTAAGACAACCCATTCTGTTTAAAATAGAAATATAAGGCAAAAACCATTGTGTGTGTGTATATATATATATATATATATATATATATATATATATATATATATATATATATATATACACACACATACAGTGAGGAACAGAAGTATTTGAACACCCTGCGATTTTGCAAGTTCTCCCACTTAGAAATCATGGAGGGGTCTGAAATTCACATTGTAGGTGCATTCCCACTCTGAGAGACAGAATTTAATAAAAAAATTCAGGAAATCACATTGTATGATTTTTAAAGAATTTATTTGTCTTGCACTGCTGAACATAAGTATTTGAACACCTGAGAAAATCAGTGTTAATATTTGGTACAGAAGCCTTTGTTTGCAATTACAGAGGTCAAACGTTTCCTGTAGTTCTTGACCAGGTTTGCACACACTGCAACAGGGATTTTGGCCCACTCCTCCACACAGATCTCCCCTAGATCTATCAGGTTTTGGGGCTGTCGCTGAGCAACACAGAGTTTCAGCTCCCTCCAAATATGCTCTATTGGATTTAGGTCTGGAGACTGGCTAGGCCACTCCAGAACCTTGATATGCTTCTTACGGAGCCACTCCTTGGTTATCCTGGCTGTATGCTTCGGGTCGTTGTCATGTTGGAAGACCCAGCCACGACCCATCTTCAATGCTCTGACTGAGGGAAGGAGGTTGTTGCTCAAAATCTCACAATAAATGGCCCCATTCATCCTCTCCTTAATACAGTGCAGTCGCCCCCTGTCCCCTTCGCAGAAAAGCACCCCCAAAGCATGATGTTACCACCCCCATGCTTCACAGTAGGGATGGTGTTCTTGGGATGCAACTCATCCTTCTTTTTCCTCCAAACACGACGAGTGAAGTTTAGACCAAAAAGTTCTACTTTGGTCTCATCTGACCACATGACTTTCTCCCATGCCTCCTCTGGATCATCCAGATGGTCATTGGCAAACTTCAGACGGGCCTGGACACGTGATGACTTGAGCAGGGGAACGTTCCGTGCAATGCATGATTTGAAACCATGACGGCATAGTGTTCTACTGACAGTGACCTTTGAAACTGTGGTCCCAGCTCTCTTCATGTCATTGACCAGCTCCTCCCTTGTAGTTCTGGGCTGATTCCTCACCTTTCTTATCATCAGTGATACCCCACGAGGTGAGATCTTGCATGGAGCCCCAGTCCGAGGGAGACTCACAGTTGTCTTTAGCCTCTTCCATTTTCTAACAATTGCTCCAACAGTTGATCTATTTTCACCAAGCTGCTTGGCAATTGCCCCGTAGCCCTTTCCAGCCTTGTGGAGGGCCACAGTTTTGTCTCTGGTGTCTTTTGACAGCTCTTTGGTCTTGCCCATGGTAGTAGTTGGCGTCTGACTGACTGTGGGGTGGACAGGTGTCTTTAAAGAGCTCAGGCAGGTGCTACTAAGTTAGAATAATGAGTGGAGAAGAGGTGGACTTTTTAAAGGCACAGTAACAGGTCTTTGAGAGCCAGAATTCTTGCTGTTTCTTAGGTGTTCAAATACTTATGTTCAGAAGTGCAAGACAAATAAATTCTTTAAAAATCATACAATGTGATTTCCTGAATTTTTTTTTTAAATTCTGTCTCTCAGAGTAAGAATGCACCTACAATGTGAATTTCAGACCCCTCCATGATTTCTAAGTGGGAGAACTTGCAAAATCGCAGGGTGTTCAAATACTTCTGTTCCTCACTGTATATAATTTATTGAAGTGATCACATAACCTCTGGAGGGTGGAGACTCCTGATGATTGGAGGGGTGTGGTAGCAGTAGCGTAAATGAAGGACAGGCATAGTCTAGTATACATAGAATACATGAAATGTTAGGGTAACATACCCTTTTAAGCACGAGTGCCAGTGTGGTACCCTTAACCTGCCTAGGGGATACCATTAACCTGATTGTGAAGCTATGCATCTGTTTAATTGCCGGTATATGACTGCTGCTGGATTCTTTGTTATGCTTGCAAACAATGCAACTGAGAATTCCCTTCATGTGTATTAGAACCTCACAAAAACAAGAAAAAAAATCACAGGTTTCCCAAAAGCTGTACCGGGACCCTTATCAAAGCATGAAGTGTGGTAGGCCAGGAAAGGAGGGGAGGGGTGTGCCCCCAACGAGGGGGAGGGTACCTTACCAGGGAGGACCCTACTGGAAAAGCAGCATGTCCCCATCTTAATGAGGACTAGGCCCTCTTCTCCATCTTCTTCACAACCCTGTCTCAGTGGTTGTGGGGGCCTGCGGCTGAGGGGGGGGCTTATCAAAATCTTTAAATATAAGCCTCTATGTGAATGAGTAATGGGTACTTATTCCCCCCTCTCATTCACAAAAAAATATAAAGAGAAAATAAAGGCTCACATTTTTGACAAGCCCTTCATTTAAAAAAAGCCCCATAATCTAAATTCATGAGGAATCAGGTCATCTAGTGATGCAGATTATTTTCAATCATAATGAACGATGCCCACCAGCCTGGCTAAAAAAGAAACCTGTCATCAGTTTGATCCTGTCTCTTACAGCTTCTGGAGCTAAAAAGTAAATGTACATATTTGGTCATCAACCAGGAAACCCCCACAACTTTGTTTACATTCTGCTGAACCTGTCATTCTCATTCAGTGAATGACAAGATTGGACATGTTTAGGGGGATTGGTGGGGACTTCGGAATCCAATAAACATTTTTTCATAATTCTTTACTATTATAATTCTACTTCATTTTCATCAGTTTCCCTACTTAGTCTAACATCACAGAAAAAGGAAATGGAAAAGAAATGCTCTCTTTTTGTATATTATTATTTTCATTATCAGCCCCCTTGCCCAGACTAAAATGCTGATGGTTCGAACTTCTGCTAATTGCCAAATTAATACCCCAGTGCAATTAAAAAAAAATTATGTCCCTGTAATATTTATAATTATAAAATGTAAAGAAGCAGTGAATTGTGTGCATTGGCTCTGGTCTTTTCCCTCTTATTCCCCCTTGAGTCCCATTTGGTATATATATTTACTAGGTTTTAATTAGGAAGAAATGCTGAAAGATGAGAAAAATGTAATTTTCTGTAATTTTCCGGTGCAACTTTTACATATTTTCTGCACTGAATTATTTATCCCAAAATATAATTAACAAAGTTCTCATATTGGCCTGTGTGTATAAAATTCCAATGTATTTCAGATTCTCAGAAGGCACAAGTGCAGTCTCCAGCTTCGCTGCCAGAAGCCTGTCAAAATGTATGACAAGCTGAGATAGGTGGCAGCTGAACACTGTACCAAGTGGTACTCGCATTTAGGGCTGTACGCATTCAGGGACTTGTGCCCAGAACCATAGGAATTCTAAATTCTGGGCCTACACCCCCCATATGGCTCTAAAAACAAGTACCACTTAGTGCAACGTCCAGCCACCATGTACAGTTGTGTTCAAAATAATAGCAGTCAGACATCACTAACCTGATCAATCACTGTTTTTGGTAGAAATGATATTTCTACATGGCAAATAATTTACTAGCAGGTGTAGTAGAGTAATAGAAATCCAACAGACCCAACAGTCATGACATGCATGCTGCTGATTCTGTGTAATTGAATCACTAATTGAAAGGGGCATGTTCAAAATAATAGCAGTGTGGAGTTCTATTAGTGAGGTCATTCATTCTTTGAAAAACAGGTGGCAATTATTGCCCTTATTTAAGGAAAGAAGGCAGCAAATGTTGTACATGCTGGATACAGTGCATTTCTCTGAAATTCTGAGAAAAATGAGTTGTTCCAGACATTGTTCAGAAGAACAGCGTACCTTGATTAAAAAGTTGATTGGAGAGGGGAAAACCTATAAAAAAGTGCAGAAAATGATAGGCTGCTTAGCTAAAATGATCGCAAATGCTTTAAAATGGCAACCAAAACCTGAAAGACGTGGAAGAAAGCGAAAAACTACCATTCGAATGGATAGAAGAATAGCCAAAATGGCAAGGACTCAGCCAACAATCAGCTCCAGGAAGATCAAAGAAGGTCTAAAGTTACCTGTGAGTACTGTTACAATTAGAAGATGCCTATGTGAAGCCAAGCTATCTGCAAGAAGCCCCCGCAAAGTCCCACTGTTGAAAAAAAGACACGTGCTGAAGAGGTTACAATTTCCCAAAGAGCACATTGACTGGCCTAAAGAGAAATGGCGCAACATTTTGTGGACTGATGAAAGTAAGATTGTTCTTTTTGGGTCTAGTGGCCGGAGACAGTTTGTCAGACGACCCCCAAACACTGAATTCAAGCCACAGGACACTGTGAAGACAGTGAAGCATGGTGGTGCAAGCATCATGATATGGGGATGTTTCTCATACTACGGTGTTGGGCCTATTTATCGCATACCAGGGATCATGGATCAGTTTGAATACATCAGAATACTTGAAGAGGTCATGCTGCCTTATGCTGAAGAGGAAATGCCCTTGAAATGGGTGTTTCAACAAGACAACGACCCCAAACACACCAGTAAACGTGCAACATCTTGGTTCCAAACCAACAAGATTGACGTTATGGAGTGGCCAGCCCAATCCCCGGATCTTAATCCAATAGAAGACTTGTTGGGGTGACATCAAAAATGCAGTTTCTGAGGCAAAACCAAGAAATAGAGAAGAACTGTGGAATGTAGTCCAATCATCCTGGGCTGGAATACCTGTTCACAGGTGCCAGAAGTTGGTTGACTCCATGCAACACAGATGTACAGCAGTTCTCAGAAACAGTGCTTATACAACTAAATATTCATTAAGTGATTCAAAGGAAAGCAAAATCTTCACACATTTTTCAGTTTATATAGTGAATGTTTGAGTTTGTAAAGAAGAATACAAACACTGCTATTTTTTTGAACAGTCTATTATTCACTTTTCTTCAATTTTTTTAGAGGAACAACACAAATTTGATATATTTTTCTTTATGTTTTGATTTGGAATAGAATGTGTAGTATTCCCAATGCATTTGTGTGTATGGAAATAAAAGCTATTAGAAGGATTTTGAGCTTTATTCAATTTTTTCAACACACTGCTATTATTTTAAACACAACTGTATTTCAGCCTGTCATAGATGTTGGCAGTGGGGCTGGATGCTGCAACTGTGCCTCCCGGGTACCCAAAAAAAGGTGATATTTAATGCACAGGGTCAAACCACTCGTGCATGGAGCTTTAACCTCCTTGGCGGTATTCCCGAGTGTAGCTCGGGGTAACATTTCAGTACCACAAACGGTAACCCCGAGCTACACTCGGGAATACCATGCGGCACTGCTCCGGCATTTGTTCTTCACTTACCTTATCCTGCGCTCCCACGATGTGTCCCCTGCAGCGTCCCTGGCCATCTCCTCCGGCTAATGCCGGCATCCGGCTTCTGTGTCCTGTCCCTGTGACGTCGGGACGTACGGGCGCCGCTGGCGGCGGGAAATTTAAAAATTTTAAAAAATGTCTTTTTTTTTTTTTTTACATTTTACATAGTAAAACATTGCTGTCTCAACCAATTTCACATACATCTTGTCCCTAATGCTTTGTCCTGCGCCCTGCCTGCATTTTTTCTGTTCTTTCTGCCTGGAAACTGAGAAATGTCTATGGCGTCCAAAAAGTGTCCCTTTAGGTCAAAAGCGGTTTTAGACCAGCTGGAGAACAGCGATAGTAAATCAGAACTACTTGCAGAATTGAGTGATAATGATTTGTGGGGAAAATCGTCATCAGACACTGAAAACGATTTTGCGACTTTGCTCAGCAATGTGCTAACTTGGCGCTATATTTCACATTTCAGTGTTTTTGGTTTGATTATATTATTGAATTAAATGTATTATTATTATATTATTATTTTTTATGATTATTTATTAAATTATAATTTATGATTACGTGTTTCAAATTTTATCCTACCTGGGATGTTTACTAGACTCTTGTTCGGACAGATTTCAGTGAGTTATTCCTAAAAATTACAGGCCTACAATAAAAAATTACATATTTCCATGCAAAAAAATGGTACCGCTTTCAGCACCAAAAATCGGAAAGAATCATACCGCCAAGGAGGTTAATGTCAAAATAAAATTTAAATAATGTCAAAACTAAGTTAAATAATTTCAAACTAATTTTAAACTAAAATTCCACTTCACACTGGCTTCTGTGTGCATTTTACATACAGTAAACCCAAACATCCAACATCCAAAGGTGAAAGGATAAGTTCACTTTAAAAAAAAAAAAGCCCATTTGTTTGCAGGTAAAAAAGGGCATTTACTATTTTTTTTGGAACCTGGAAAGCATTGCACCAGTGATCAGCAGTTTGCTGGTGCCATGCAGGACTTCAAACTGTTAGTGTATCTGTGTGTCCCTACGTCCCTTACAGGCAAGCAGATGCAGTCTGATAAGAAGACTCAATGAACTACCACGGCGCTGAACAGCGCCATGGTAGTTCATTGAGAACTACAAGCCAACAGCCCCAAAGGCTGTCAGGACTTGTAGTTCATTCATTCACAGAACAGCAGCGCTGTTTTCAAAATGTTACAGCTAGTATGGGGAACTTCTCCACGTACTGCTGTCACAAGGAGGGGAGCGATCGGGCAGCAGCTGCAGTGGTGGGAACATGTTACAAGTTTCCAAAGGTGAACTTATCCTTTAAAGATGTTTTTTCTACCTTCCTGTACCAAAGGTGGCAAGCGGATATACCCACTGTAATGGAGGAAGATTGGGATGCTGCCTGGATCATTTCCTGAGATTGTCCCATATTTACCCACAAACATCAGTCATTTGTTACAACTGCTCTACTGAAGAGGACTCCCTTCTCCATAAATTAAGACCCTATCCTAGATTGCAAGACTATTGGAAAGGAGTAATATGTACTATCCATTCAGCAGGGGAATTGGCGGTTCCAGTGGATCCTCCTACATTCCTCTTGGGGATGACTCATAATATCGATAGGTAAAATTGTTCATTTGCTATACTGCCTTCGGTGTTAGAAGAATAATTCTTATTAAATGGAAATCATCCTCACCACTCAATATAGCTGAGTGGAAGATGGTGATTAAAAAGGTCCTACCTATATATAAGCTAACCTATACTAGTTGCAGCTGTCTTTAGAACTTTGATAACAGTTGGGCAAACTGGATAAACAGTGAAGCTATAATGGTCTGACTATGCTCAATCTGTGCTTTTTCTAGACATAACACTCTGTTATTTGTTATTATAGGCAGGGCTTTTAATGTGATTCTAAAGGCTTTTAAAAAAAAAAAAATAACAAACATGTCTATACTTACCTTCTGTGTGCAGTGGTTTTGCACAGAGCAGCCCAGCCCAGATCCCCCTCTTCTTGGGTCTCCCGATGGTGCTCCTGGCCCCTCCCTCCTGTCTTGTCGACCCCCCACCTCCCAGTACTGCCCTTTTTAGAGTATACAGAGCCAAGTATCATTTTGTGGTGCTAAACAATTTGTATGGACCTTAACAATAATAAGAAAAATAGTAGAATAGATCCCCTGCAGTCAGCAACAATAGATTTTCTGCAACAAAATACCCGTTCAGCAACAATAGATCCCCCAACAATAATATACTTCTGCCAACAATAGATCTCCAGGCAGCCAGCATCCAGAGATCTTCCAGCAGCCAGCAACAAGAGATCAATATTAGCAGTAAATCTCTCCAAGAAACAATTGACCCCACAGCAACATAAGACAACTCCAGCAACAACAGATCCTTCATTAGCATCAACAGACCTCCCCAGCAACAATAGACCACCCACACAACAATCAATCCCCCTCAGCGATAATAGATACCCCAGTAGCCAGCATTAACAGACCCCTCAGCACACCCCACTACCCCATTAATTACATGCATTCAATGCTGGAGGTGCCAGAACTGCATTCCTCCACGTTCCCACTGAAAAAAGCCCTGATTATATTAATGTAGCTTTTTCTAATGTAAACTTTTCTACTCAGCTGATACTTTTGCAGGGACATATGTCCTGTAATCAGTTTTGTACTTGTGTAGCACTACCCCCTTAGGAGTCGCTGAAGTTTCCTTAACACAGACTTGCGTTCAGGAGATAGTAACCAGTCCTTTGCTTTGTTTTGATGTTTTATTAGGGGATTGAACTTGGCTGGGGTTAGGGGTGTATGGTATGCCCAAGGGAAATGGCAACCGAAGACAAACTTCCTGGAACTATATACAAGTCTTTACAGCAACAAAAAAATATTTTCTGGAGAGCTAGCCAGCATTTCCTGTAGTACCACCCCAGACCCCTGGATACTCCTTTATCCAGCTGCTCTGGGTGAATCCCTGACCAGGGGATCCAGTGCCTGCCACTACAGTGTGAAACAGCCCCGGGTAAGAAAGCTATTCCAGTTTCTCCTTACAGGCCCAGGGGGTGCAGGTCTACTCTCACAGTCCTTCTCCTGTGCTGCTGGTGAGTTGTTTGCTGCTACCAGGCATTCTAGCTGGGCCACTCCTTCCCTGCTGCACCAGTGGCCCTTGCTCTGGGGGCCGGTGAAGTCCTGAGCTTTTCTCCTTTCAAGGTCCCCTGCCTGTAGGTGAGCCTCTCTCCATCTGAGCCCAATCCCAAACTTCTGCTCTCCAGCCTGACACTTCCTGTCAATCTTCCACCCAAATTCTCTTGCTTCTGAGCAGACTCTGTCACTTTCTAAGGGCTTCCCTGGCCCCATGCCAAGCCTCCTGTTGGAGATTGGCCAGGATCCCTCAAAAGTTCAGATCCAGCACTCCTTACCTCCACCCACTGCTTCTAGAACTTTCTCCACATTTCTAGTGCAGAGGGAAGTCTCAGAGAGCTGATCTGCAGAGCCTCTTAGCTCCGACCACAATTTGACTCCCTGACTATTACACCTGGGCTGCTGCTCAGCCCTTCCAACTGAAGATTCGAACTCTAGCTTACCCTAGCTACCTAGGAGGGTGCTACACTTGATTCATATAATCTACTGTATCTATCTTGTACAGCTCAGTGAGAATCCTTAATAAACTTTATACTGACGAAAAAAGATGTTTGCCCATCTCTAGCCCTTACTTTTGTACTTGCGCTTTGAATTATGGGAGAGTCAGAGGAGGAAGTTACCAAACTGTGACTCAGCTGACAAGTCTACATTTGCACATAGTGAGCAGCTGTTTTCAAGAGTACACATAGATGCCCTGATATCATTTTAACAGTAAGGTAAGCTGCTGTATGTGCAGAAGCCTGGACCCTCCCTTCTGAATGATATTTAACACCTTCCCACCCAGCCCTGGCATTCCTTTAGTATGGTCTGTATGCCCAGGGGAGGGGGGGGGGGTGCAGGATTGGCCAGTCCTGTGACTTCTGTGATTGGCTGTCACAGTGGTCACATGCTCAAGAAACAGAGGACTCCTGATCATTATTATGGACTGAGAGCTAGCTATGACAGTCACTCTGCTGGGAGCATGCATATGGGCAGTATGTGGGTATTAAACTCCACTCTCTTTGCTGCCACACATATGCATAAAATGGGCAACGAGAGGTTAAAGAGACTCAATCAGAACAAAGTGACAGAGCCCACTCCTTGAGCTATTTATATTCACCTTCCGTGTGCTACCTTGCCTCCCCTTTGCTCCATTGGAGCCACTTCAGATACAGGGTATGGGAGAGCATGTGATCTCATTGACGCAATGCTCAGGCCAAGCATGTAATGGCCAGGCCCCAACACTGTCACATGGGGAATAGTAGAATATCAACACTGTGAACACTCCAAGACCATCTGACCCAAAGCTTTACACAGGGTTGACTCCTGGAACAACAGGAAAGCCCAAGGAAGGTGTGCTTGTTTGGCTGCAGATGAAAAAATAAGTACAATTACTTTCCCGACAGCTGTTCTAACAGCTATGGGCAGGTCATCGCTATCTTCACATAAAATGCAGGACTGCTGGTTATGCTTTGTATATTATGACACAAAACAGCTGCAACCAGGGAGGCAGAGAAGTGAAGCTGTTTTGTGGAATTGGTTGCACAAACAGGAGGAAGCCAAATCGAGGAATAAAATGAGTATTTGAACTTAATCCTTTCCCCCTAGACAAATGAGCATTTAACCCATGCAGAGTAGGGGAGATTCCACTGTATGAGTACATTTAAAAGCAGCCCAAAGTTGGACTTTTAGGAGATTCTGAATTGGCAGAGTCACAGATTTTCTTTAAAAATCTGTTACGAGATTTGATAGGTTGACCAAAGTCAGTTGCTTATCACTGCATCCTATGTAGACAAAGAAAAAGAGCGAGACAAAGCTTGGTAGAGAGGCAAAGTTTGTCAACCCTTAGAATAAAAAAGTGCTGCATCCTCAGTCTGATTCAGCAAGCAAAAGAAAAAAACATATTGGACCACAGTCCATGAACTTTATGGGCACCACACCAAAATATAAAAAGTACAATCTTTATTTCTGAAACTTTTTAAAAACTACATTAAAGCTAAATTAAAATGCAATGCAAAGTAACATCTTGCACCCTTATGTCGATTAGGTTGGTGATCAAACACTATAAAGAGAAAAGGCATATAATACCCTAGTTACAGGCATATGATAATTATTATCTGGTTAGCATGTATAACAAGGGTGCCACCATTCATATACATAAAGCGCGACATGTTTTGCGTTGTTATTCCGCTTCTTCAGGAGTAGGTGCATAGATTGTATCACTACAAATAACGTCAGTGGAGGAAGTTACACACTACAGGGATCAACCCAGACACATGACGGATCGCACAACACATAAAGAATGCAAAAGAAAGAAGAGGAGAAACATAGGCCAATCTGTCCTATTAGGTAAAGATGAAAAAGGTGTCACCTATTCATTCACAGCTAAAGATGTCCCCAAGACTCCAAAAGGTATGTTACAAAAATAAAATAAACATTCATTAATAATCATCCATGATAGTCTGCGGGTTCACCAATACAGGCACTTATAAACAGGTCAAACTCGAAAAATTAGAATATCGTGCAAAAGTTCATTTATTTCAGTAATGCAACTTAAAAGGTGAAACTAATATATGAGATAGACTCATTACATGCAAAGCAAGATAGTTCAAGCCGTGATTTGTCATAATTGTGCTGATTATGGCTTACAGCTCATGAAAACCCCAAATCCACAATCTCAGAAAATTAGAATATTACATGCAATCAATAAAACAAGGATTGTACATAGAACAATATCGGACCTCTGAAAAGTATAAGCATGCATATGTACTCAGTACTTGATTTGGGCCCCTTTTGCAGCAATTACTGCCTCAACGCGGCGTGGCATGGAAGCTATCAGCCTGTGGCACTGCTGAGGGGTTATGGAAGACCAGGATGCTTCAATAGCGGCCTTCAGCCCCTCTGCATTGTTCGGTCTCATGTCTCTCATCTTTCTCTTTGCAATGCCCCATAGATTCTCTATGGGGTTCAGGTCAGGCGATTTTGCTGGCCAATCAAGCACAGTAATCCCACGGTCATTGGACCAGGTTTTGTTGCTTTTGGCAGTGTGGGCAGGTGCCAAGTCCTGCTGGAAAATGAAGTCAGCATCCCCATAAAGCTCGTCTGCGGAAGGAAGCATGAAGTGCTCCAAAATCTCCTGGTAGACGACCCTGGACTTAATGAAGCACAGTGGACCGACACCAGCAGATGACATGGCTCCCCAAATCAACACAGACTGTGGAAACTTCACACTGGACTTCAAGTATCTTGCAGTGTGTGCCTCTCCATTCTCTCTCCATACTCTGGGTCCTTGGTTTCCAAATGACATGCAATTGTTGCTCTCATCAGAAAAGAGGACTTTGGACCACTGAGCAACAGACCAGGTCTGTTTTTCTTTAGTCCAGGTAAGACGCTTCTGACGTTGTTTGTTGTTCAGGAGGAATACGACATTTGAAGCCCATGCCCAGGATCCTTCTGTGTGTGGTGGCTCTTGATGCACTGACTCCAGCCTCAGTCCACTCCTTGTGAAATTCCCCAACACTTTTGAATTGCCTTTTCCTGACAATCCTCTCCAGGCTGCGGTCATCCCTGCTGCTTGTGCACCTTTTTCTTCCACACTTTTCCCTTTCACATAACTTTGTATAAATGTGCTTTGATACAGCACTTTGGGAACATCCAACTTCTTTTGCAATTACCTTTTGAGGCTTTCCCTCCTTATGGAGGGTGTCAATGATGGTTTTCTGCACAACTGTCAGATCAGCAGCCTTTCCCATGATTGTGATTCCTACTGAACCAGACTGAGAGACCATTGAACTATCTTGCTTTGTATGTAATGAGTCTATCTCATATATTAGTTTCACCTTTTAAGTTGCAATAAAGTTGAAATAAATGAACTTTTGCACGATATTCAAATTTTTCGAGTTTCACCTGTATAAGAACAGAAGACAGTCAATCCACAGACATTTGTAAGGATCTGCCACCATGCTTGGGATCACCCAGCCGAGTATGAAGTAACTGCTCCAAAATGCACATGTGAGAATAAGGGACTAAAGAGTGATGTTTATTCTACTTTAATATATTGCAAGGAAAAGTGAAGTGTAAAATATAAAACTAGGACACTACCTGCATGGAGTTTGCATGTTCTCCCTGTGCTTGCTCTGGGTGCTCTAGTTTCCTCCCACACTACAAAGACACACTGGTATGTTAATTGGCTCCTTTCTAAAGAGGCCCTAGTACATATATGTTTACATGTGAGGTAGGGGCCTTACATAAGGGAGGAACGGATGAGAATGTACAATATGTAAAGTGCTGTGTAAATTGTCGACGTTATATGTACCTGCAATAAATAAATAAATAATACTGCACATTGGACTGTTCCTATAATCATTCATCCATGATGGAATTAGAAGTTAACTCTGTCCAGCTTTAGATGGACAACAGTAAGCTAAATCATAGAGACAGACATAACTGGCTGCAGTGCAATAGGAAAATTGTAGAAGAAAAACACAACACCAAATGGCAGTTAGGAAAAACTGGACATTGTGGATATTCCACCAATGGATTTCTCAAAAGACCTACAGCGAGCCATTCATCTTGAGGGCAACCACACAGAACTGAAATATCCATTATGGGTAGAGATGACCTGCAATATTTTTAGATTTACTATTTCCACATGCTGCTTTTTTTTCTCAATTGTCATTCTTCCTACAGAGGACATCGGCAACCCATAAAGCCTGAGCACAATGAAACAATTTAACCAATCATCTCGGCATACATCATCTGCTGAGGTGTACTTGAAGCTGTGTTAGCAGAATGCTATTTAAAGAAAGGAAAGAAAACTTCTTTCAAGTACTTTTAGTGCTTTGTAGATTTTATCAGATGGGCTGAAGTGCTGCACTTTCCAGAGTTTGTCCCATGCTGTTATTTTGCAAGTAGATCTATAGGCTAACACAAAGTCCTTCATATCCCAGTGATGCACCGTAGAGAGCTGGTAAAAGCAGCTTCAACAGTTGTAGAATTATGCTTTCTTTCTGAATGAAATGTATTACTCTATCATTGTTGCCAAATAATTAAAGGAAAACTTGAAAATGTAAGGGCTGCCATTGCGGAATTCTTTTGAAAAAGCTAGTTACCTGACTGAAATGCTAATATATTTCTCTACTGCTTGTTGAATCATCTGGGATGACTCACTTAAAGGGTAAGTTCACCTTTTCAGAAAATATAAAAAGGTGAACTAATACCGTACAACGTTCTCATCACTCCGTCCGCACTATACTTACCTCCATTGGTGATGAGCTGTCAGTACCCACGCAGTGCAATGGTCCAGGTAATTTGAGATCATCACCCACAGAGGTAAGTACATGAGGGACCATGGGGGTGGGAGGGTGTACGGTGTTAGTTCACCTTTTAATTTCTTTGTTTCTTAACTTCTGAATAGGTGAACTAACCCTTTAAATAGTATAGACTGTCCACCTATTAAAGTGAATGGTAGTGAATAACCATGGGTTGCAGGAAAGAAAATTGCTTGATGCCCCCATCAGCACAGTCAATGTTGATGGGAGAATCCCTCCCGCAGAGTCAATAGGGGGGGCTGCCTTCTACAGGGAGAACACAGTGATTACTACTAGCCGGTAGCAATAATTGCATGTAAAGTCCTACAGGCTGGTTGCACCCAAGTTGATTGATCTATGAATTTTGGTACATTAAGCCTGCCCATGCATGGTTCAAATCTCAGTCAGACCCTGCTGAACTTTTCGAGATTTGAACCGTCTATGGCTGGCTCAAAGTAAACACAACTTCACCTTATTCACTAAGATGTACTTTGCTAAGTGGACAGCCGTAGCTCCTTTAATAAATCAACCCTATTGACTCATGCATTTAAGACTTTCCCACTTGCTGCAGCCAGAAGCAACCATGTTGGTAGTATTTTCAGTAAATACAGCTGACATATTTCTCTCAAATCACATAAAACAGAATGCTAGTTGTTATAGTTTAGCAATATTCTCTATGTAGGGATATGGTCCCCAACAGCCTTGCTGTATTTTGTTTTCCTTTTGTCAGTTTTTTTATTGCAGAGCATTGCACCCAGGGATGATGTGGCATCACCTTCCACTTGCTCTGTTGAGGAGGCTTTAAAGTCTTGTGTCAGGAGTTGTACAGAGGGTCCTGTGTGTTATGTCACCTGGCCAACTCCCTGTTATTAGTGGGTTGGACCTATCCTAAGTTACGCAATGCTTCTGGAAAGGTCTTGTGTTAGCCCTCCCTCCTTGGGAAAAGGTCTCTTTGATAGCCATTCACCTCTGGTGATAAGAACTCTGAGAGAAGATTGTGCCTAGTTTTAGGCCCCATGGTTGAAGCACAGGCTTAGAGGGTATTGTCCCTCTGTTGGAGAAGGCAGGATTGTAGGTCTAGAAAGATTAATTTCTGCTGGAGTCAACACTGGAACTGGGTTACACCCAAACCTCTAATTTTGTGGGGCTGATGGGCACTAGAAGAAGTTCTGTGTGATGTTTCTGGATGTTCAGACACTCCCAATGACTACTGCTAGCCAATGAGTCATATGAGCCCCATGGGAGTTTGGATATACCACCTCTTATGTCCTCCTTTAATGAATACTGCAATTAGTACATTATTTCTGGACTATAACACCTGTCTGGTGCCCTTTTTCTCATGTTTTAGAGAAGCAGTTTCTGGAGCCAACAGTGACAGTGTATGTCAGAGTGCTGCATTGTGATAAATTCATCTGTCTGAAGACATACTTTTGGGACACACAACCATATCATGAAACCTAGCTTTCCATATTTATGTCATGAGAGGTGTGCCATAAAAAGTGATCTTTAGGATTACTGGCCATCAGACAATCTAGGGCTACTGTCAGACACTAAATAGTGGTCAAACGCATCAGAATGATATGAAAGATCTTCCCACAACATATACATTCATGTTTGCTAAATGTACATGTTTTGCCTGTGAATGAGAGTCTGGGGCTCTCATTGGACACAGTGGATGTCAGATGGTTGCCAGGGATTCATACTGAATATCTAGGAATTTCCAGCCTAACCTATTGATTCTCCTACTGACTGTGTCTGGCAAAGTCAGGGAATGCATAAAGACATACAATCTTGCTCTAACTGATCATAACTAGCAAGATCCGATGAAACCCATATTATGTCCACATGTAGGCACCTTATGGAATAATTTGTTGTGCTTTCCATGCTGCACATTCACTGTGCTATGAGTGGCACATTTTTTGATCTGCATTCTAGTGTGTGAATTAATACTGTAGACAGAAACAATTGAGTACTGTCAGTGATACTTTTTTATTTGCACTAACATACATTTTTCTAGGACAAGCTTTCAGGATATGTCCCCTTTTTCAAGGTCCAAATAGTACTACTTCCCAAAGTTTTAGCAGAATGTTAAAAGAAACAATCTCTGAAGGGGAAGAAACAAGAAAAAAAACACACAAATGTACACAGCAATGGTTATAAAACTAGGATTAGACTAGAGATATGACAGAGCAAAAGCAAAGACTATGGGGGGGGGGGGCGTGTTGGGACGACAGTCACAGAGGGGGTCGTAAAACTGTTGGATAATGAGTGAGGAATCCCAGGTCCACATTAAGGCCGTTATCTTTTGTATTAAATAAAAATATCATTCTTAGTTCAAAAGTCTTTCTCTCCTGGATAGTTTTGAAATTCTTTTTAAGAACTAAGATATTGAGGTCTTCCATAGTGTGGTCCGGTTGTGAGAAATGGTGTCCCACAGGTGTGCAGGGGTCATCTTCTTTATGTTTCTTGATGGTATGTCTGTGCAAATTCATTCTTGTTTGCAACTTCTGTCCTGTTTCGCCAACTTAAGATCCTTTGCTGCATTTTTTGCACTGGATAAGGTACACAACATTACTGGAGGTGCAGATGTATGATCCAGTGATTATGCAGATCCTTTTGAGTGTGTGACACTTTTTGATGGATAAATTTGGTTGCAGAGTTTGCAGTTTTTTATTGCAGGGTTTGCTTCCATTATTTGTGACATCATAATCAGTAGGTTGGGGGGTTGTCTGAAAGCCAGTATTGGGGGTTGCTGGAATATTCTTTCAGAGTTCCATCCTCTGTTATGATGGGTTGTAAATCTTTGATTTATTTTCTTATTTCTTCTAGTAGTGGGTTGTATGTGGTTACTAGAGGTACACGGTTGTTTGTTTTTTTCTCTCTGTATTGGAGTAGATTTTCTCTTCGGGTTTCCAATGCTGTGTTTATGCTGGTGTTGATAGTTTTGCCCGAGATGTTTATCCCTGTCTTCCGGGTCTGAACATATTCGGTGGTATCTGATGGCCTGACTATGTATGATGGTCTGTTTTGTGTGTTGGAGGTGAAAGCTGGAACTGTGGAGGTGGTTCCATCTGTCAGTGGGTTTCATGTATGAAGGTGTGAAGCTTGTCATCCCTGTTGTATACTGTGGTGTCTAGGAAGCTGACTTGTGTGTTTGAGTATTCCATTTTTAGTTTGATTGATGGGTGAAAAGTGTTGATCAGTGAGTAAAATTGTTTTAGATTTTCTGTACCTTCTGTCTATATGATGAAAACATCATCAATATAGCGATGGTATCTGTATGGTTTTTTGTTGCATGCTGTTCAGGAATTTTTCCTCCAGGTCAGCCATAAATAAATTGGAATATTGGGGTGCCATTTTACTTCCCAGTTTCTGTCGCAAGTGCACTAATACTGCTACAATCACCTCAAGCAATTAATACTGTACAAACTTAGTTATAAACAGTAATCCAGTCTATAGAAGGTCAGTTTGACTAAAGGTCATCTTTTCCTGGAAATAATCAGGACTCATTCATACCAGATGCATGTGCCTACACTCATGTTAAAGTGTGTGAGCTTGTGGGAATGTTAAACATGTGTAGCTCTACCGCCACAGGAGCTGCTGGTATATTTAGATCCTATGTTTGTCACTTGGCCCAAGATAGAACACAATCAAAGTACCTTGGCCAGGGAGTCTCCTGGCTGCCACACAAGGAAAATACTCACACACTATCATAAAATAAGTGAATATGTTGTATTAAGATCAATTAAAAAAAGAAGGTAAGCAATTTAATGGTTAACAAAGGTCCACAATGAAACAAGGTGATTCAGCGCAGAAACCTGTCAATACAGTGTAAATATACTTATTAGCATGGCCACTTGTACAAGTAGGAAGAGACTAAGGCTAACTCACTTGTAGGACCTCAATTGGGAAAGCTGCATTATAGACAAAACTTTTTTTTTCAATTTGGATAGAGCAATGGATGGCTAGTACCCGTCAGATTTTTTTTTCTCCATCTGTGTGTCTTTTCACAGATTTCCCTTCACTTCCTGTCCTACAGCCAAACAGGAAGTGAGAGGAATTCCCTGAAAATTAAGGGAATTCCTAGGGGTCTCCAAGGTCACCAGAACAAGTGTCCCCATTCGAAGATTTCCCTTCTATTACTTTCATGGGGACAACCCAAAATTTGTGATTTTCTTTTACTTTCACTTTCAATGATAATGGTAAACATGGCAAATAGAGAGGGTGAATCTCCTTAATGGGGAGCACAGACAGCAATAAAAACCTGACAGGTGTTCTAATTAAAAAAAAAAAAGTTTTGCCTGTAATTATACTTTAAGATCTTGGAAATGTGTCACATTTACTGCACATCAGTACATCTAAGGAAGATAGGCCCTGATCACAAACAATCTGGAACATTGATTCTTCTGTTGGCTTAGTTGGGGTCCTTACTTTTAGCGCGCAACAAAAGGTGCAGTCCTTTTAAGCTGTGGAGAAACAGAGTAATTCCCTTTAAGAGACAAAGGGGTTAGCAGATTTTTCTTAATATGCAAAGTTGGTGGGAAAAGGTCACTTTAAGAAAGTGAATTGCAAGCAAGAGTCACTTTAGCAGTTGGATTGAAGGGAATGGTCACTTTAAGATAAGGGAAGTGAGATTGGCAGGTCTGTATGTGTCTTTAAATGATGAGGTCAAACTTGAGCAACAAATTTCCCACCCCAGATATATGGCTTGAACATGGATAGATGCAGCTATAGGCCTCTGCCTAGCAGGGTTAACTTAGTTCAGTATTCTGCACAACATTGACCCTGATGGTGGTTAACCCCTTCCCATCGAAGGGTAAAACAAATGGTAATGCCTAAACACAATTTTGAAACTGTTATATGTGTTAATAAAACCCTACATATCATTGGAACTACGTTGTGCATTTTTTAAATTGAGCTTTCATTTGGAGGATTTCTCCTGATTTTTTTTTTATTTCCAAAGGAAAACTGGCACATAATAGTATAAAAAAATCATTTTCTTTTAATTTAGCTGTATATTTCTTGCTACTACCATAACCTACCACCAACTAACAACTCAGAAACAGTAGTTCACATTGTGTTGTTTTGTATCCTACCTAAAACACACTGACACTGACACTAATTTAGAAAAATTAAATAAAAAAAATCCTGCCCAAAAAAGTACTGACCCTGACCTTTGACCCTGGCCTTGACCCAAACACTATCCCTGGCTTCATAATGACTGACCACTGTGATAGCCAATCGTGTGACCCTGAATCGGGAGTTCTGAGTCTTGATCATTAGTATGGGACCATGGGCTCTTGGTGAGAACCCGGTCTCTGTGCGCAAAGACAGATACGCAAATTTGCAGCCCCATGGAAGCCCAGTCCAGTGGGGCTGCACATTTGCATACACTCAGCACCAAGGGGTTAAAGAATGGCAGTCTCCACCAGTAAGGAACACAGGCACATGTACTACTAGTAGATTCCAATGCTGAAGAATATCTTAGAACTCAACGAACATGTATAGCAGCAACTGTTTGCAAAAAAGAATAGCGATAGATGGGCCCAGAACCCTTTCACCCAGTCATTGTGTAACAGAGATACATGAATATTGACCATACATTCAAATGATGTTTCTAAAGGAGTAGGAGGAGAAGTTCACTATATAACAGAAACTCAATAGCCCACACTCCCTATCTCTCTAAATAAATCTAACCTGGAAAAAACCCAAGTGCTTTCTTACATCTCCATGACAGGGCTCCACCAGTCCTTACCCTCCCCTGGTCTGAAATCTTCTTCAAAGTGACCGTGCAGTGAGTCCTCTAGACTTAGAATAAGGCTATAATCCAAAACAAAAGACATTATAGATGTGGTTCCATTCAAACCTATGGGGATTAACTACGTAGGCATGGCCAGCACCAAATGAACTTGCACTTTTTAAAGGGCACCTCAAAGGAGGATTGGCAGCAGTGATTGGTGGCATTGTGCAAGATGGAGCTTGTAAAGGACATGGTGACGCTAACTTTCCCATCCTTCTGCATAAGCTGTTAGCATTTGGTCATGTGGCTTCCTAGAGCTGCAAAGTTGGCGGCGGAGGATATCCCTCTGTCAGATGCCTGTGATTGCAGGTGTGAATGGAAGCCAGCTGCTGTTTCTGTTAGAGAATCCCTATCACTTTTTTTTATATAACTGGCCACAGGTTTGCTCTGACTCCCCACTGAATTTAATTCAATATGGTGTGTACTTTAGGCAGGTACTGTTTAATTAAATTCACTGTCAAATTTTTTTTTAACCCACTCCTTGTATTGTACAGGTAAATGTCAAAAATCACCACGGTGAGGTAGACTGTTAAAAATTACATCTAACTAGTATTTATTGTTAAAAAGCATCATTAAAGAATAATTGAGCATTTCAGTAAATGTAGACTTTTTCAGCACATTTAAATGGCATCCTTTTGATAGCAGCCATTTGCTGCAGGAGGTATTATTTAATCACATTTGTTTGTGCTCTGCTAATGTCTTTAAACATCCCATTACGTCAGATGTGTTTAATGTATCTAATTTGTCAATTTGCTGCACTCAGGAAGCCTATTATCTTGTATTCATTATTCAAACAATCATAATCTAGATGGGTACAGCTGAACGTAGCAACTCCATTCTTAATATCTGGCACTAACTTCCAGGGACAATACCATGGAAATGAGTGTCACTGGACAGTTCGTAACCCCGTACAAGCTCCCAACAGAATGGGGTTGTGTGTGTATGTAACTGGAGGGGATGAAGAAAAGGGGAGTATGTGCTTCTGGGTTTGTATGATTTTCCCTGCATGGACAAACCACAGGTTTGCTTTAATGTGCAATTAAAAGCTCTTGTATGACAGTCTAAACAAGTGTCAAATCCAATGACTTTGTTATGCACAAGCCTGGTAAAGTATACAAAAAACTTCCTTTACCATACCTGACTTAAGCCAGCCATAGCTGGATGGAATCCATTTACCTTCAGATGAGAGTGATGGAAGACAACAGCTGGTGTAGGGATTTCTTCCCTGTTAGCAGGTATCTGGTTGCACTCAACAAGTGTAGGTAGGATTAATTGCAGGTTACCTTTGAGAGGAGATACCATGAGTCCACGAGCCCTTCTTCCAAAAACCTCTGTAGTTCCACTACAAGTACCCAAGATGTAAGGATGAGTTTCAGCTGAACCGGACGAGATTCCATCCATTCTACGGGCAGGCTGGTTGTACTGAATTTGATCAATGGATCGACTTCAGTACAACTAACCTGTCGGATGTTTCAAATGCAATTACAGCCTCCAGCTATAGCTGCTAGCAGTAATCATATTTTGCTGGCCTTGAAGGCTTCCTGCATAACACAATAGAACTGTGGAAGGTATTCCCCCCATCAACACTGACTGGTGTTGCATAAAAGATAATCGCTTCATATATGGCTTGCCTAAATCAAATCATCTTTCATTAACTTAGATTGTACGCCCCTTGAGGGTTAGGGACTGATGTGAATGTACAATATATATGTGTAAAGCGCTGCGTACATTGACAGCGCTATATAAGTACCTGAAATAAATAAATAAATACATTTGTGTGTCACCTGCCTCCCCTCTCAGATGCTGCAGCTCATAGTCAGAGGGCTTTGCAAATGCTGTCAATCCAGAAAGCAGTGGGTAGGAATAAGTGAGTCTAGGTGCTGATTGACAAGCTGAAGGCTCCATAATGCTGATAGTCATGCCCCCTGTAACATTTTTCATCCCACTTCAGTTCAAGCAGCCTAAAGTGGCAACTCTGAATTAAGGAACAGGGCAGCATTGTTGCCACATCATCACAGGAATCTGCCTTTGGTGGACTACACTGTCAGGATCAAGAGGTGAAACTGTGCTGGGGGACTAAGAGAAAACTGCAGGTGCATATGCGTTTATAATTAAGTGCAGCAGCACATATCTTTTTTTTTCTTCGGAAGCCATACTTCTACTTTTGCATAATGTTGGTTTAAAACTTTGGCTTCAAACACAGCCACCCACACTGTCATTTATAATGGATGCTGTATGATAGCATATGAAGCTAAAGGGAATGTACTGTACGTGTGTATGAATCTAAAGTGTGTATAGGCTTGAACAACAGTGGAGAGGGCATCACCCCATAAGATCCTATCACGACTGATGTGAATGTAATTCACATGGCGCATTTTAATGCATGCCCCATGCGGGGGCTGTGTTTACCTAAAAGGGGATGCACCAATGTTTTGTGCATCTCCATGCAGGCAGTAGAGTTGCTGTCAACTGGGATGCAGCGGCTGCATTGACACAGCAGCTGCTCCCAATGTGCGGGCATGTGTGCACACCCCCGATCGCATCCTGGAAGTGTTAGGGTCATGCACCCTGCATTCGCAAGCACGAATGTCACATTGGGAGCAGCGTCTGTATCCGTGCAACTTCTGCATTCCAATTTACAACAATGGGGGTGCCTGCACAGGGATGCACTGAACGTCTGTGCATGTGGGTAAACACAGCCCCCACATGGAGTGCGGATTGATGTGAATGAGGCCCAATGCCGTATATGATAGTGCTATACAAATATGGGACATAAAGGGTTGATCATTTGTGCATGGTAGTGACACATGGTGGAAAAGTCTCTTCTAATAGTAAAGACCCGCGTCTGTGCATGTGGGTAAACACAACCCCCACATGGAGCGCGGATTGATGTGAATGAGGCCCAATGCCGTATATGATAGTGCTATACAAATATGACACATAAAGGGTTGATCATTTATGCATGGTAGTGACACATGGTGGGAAAGTCTCTTCTAATAGTAAAGACCCGGCACATGACTGGCACACAATGGCAATCATTCACATTGATAAAATACATTAAGATAAAGTCCCTGTCAGGGAGCCAGTGTGATAAAGGAGCACCCGTCTGTCTCAATTTGTAAAAAAGGCTTTTTATCACAAGTTTATTCATGCATTGTGGATGTAATTATGTAAGCAGAAGTCAGCTCCTGAGGTGCTTGTTGACAGCTAAGTAATTTCACAACCAAGTTACACGGTCACATCACATTTTACGGAGACCGTGGACAGGACAGGCAAGATTTTCATGTTCTGAATGAGATTTTTGTGCCATCCCATTGTCTACACAAGGAAACTTTTACTTCTGAAAATTATAGGTACATGGCTGTCTGCAGATTCTGTGCCTTTAGAACTTTCTGGGTCACCTACACTGGACAAGTATGCCGAAAGTAAATCAAGAGTCCCTATCTGCATATGTGTTCTAGGTTAGTGCCTGAGAGAATATTGAATTCATAGGATCAGAATGAAGGCCAAGCAACCAGCTTTTTTTTAGAAGATGAGGTCAGCAATGGAAGTCTATATATTTCTTTTGTATGGGTTTCCTTTAATCAGTTGTCCTCTGATGCGGTCTTTGTAGAACTTAAAGTTTATGTAAATTGGAATAATGAACTTCTTTTATTTGCTCTCTTCTGATCTGTTAAATATTTCATTGAAAATGTTTTTATATCTGTTTAGTAAGTGTAAAAATACCTGTTGATACTGGCAGAAACCTAATGAGCTCCTACCTTCCTGTACTGAGCCAAGTACACAATCCCAGGCAGCGTTATCAACCCTCGGAGGGACAGTGGGCACTTGGGTAAACATCAAATGCCAGCATCTTTTATTGAAATCACATGAAGCAACTGTAAAATAGCCAAAGTATTTCAGCCATCAGGCCTTAGTCCTCAACCCTGCCCAGGTAAGCTTGGTGAACTACAGAAAACTCACACCCTTTGTGATGGAAATAAGGAGAGAGGGATGTGTTTGGTAGTCCAATTCAGTGAGCAGCCTAAGGTGACAATGCTGCTCCTGTATAGGTACAGTTAAGGGAGTGTTGCCACTCTAGGACAGGAAGTGTGTTACTTGCAGGATCACTAGGTGAAAAATAAAGGAAAAAAAGTCTGAAAAAAATAATGCTGCCACTACATCTAAAGACTGATAAATCGCAATACATCACATTCTTGTTCTTGTGTTTAGATATAATTTAAAGCCAAACTCCAGCAAACAGTTTATCTACAGAAATGTGAATTGTCTTATCAGCTAAAATATTTATAATTCTGTTCAGCTGAATTAAAACAAAACACCCTGCCAGACAGCACAGCGAGGTCTGCGGATTTCATTTTCTCTTCTACAGTTAAAAAGCCTATGCATTGGACAGAGATGGAGCTGACGCTAACTGCTGAGGTCATCCTTCTTTTCTTCCCTTCTGTAAACATGTTAACAGTGTCCTACTGACAGTCCTGTGCACTGCTATATAATCCTGACTGGTTAAAGGCCCAGACCCCTCTTCTCCCAGTGCTGTTGTACAATACAGTATAGTAAGCTAGTGTAACACCCTGCTATTATTCAGACTGCAGGATGTTAAAAGGGACACAAGGTGGCAGTGTCCTGCAACTCAGTGGGGCACACTCTGGTGAAAAGCTCTATGGACTTTGCAGGCTGAATCGCAGGACTTTTCCAGAAGGCAGCTAATTAGAAGACTACATTTCCCAGGGGAGCTGCATACCTCCCAACCTTTTGAGATGGGAACAAGGGACATGTATTAGCCAATGTATGCAGTTATATGACACACTCCCTGTCATGCCCCCTTAAAGGAGAATTATACGAAAAAAAAGGTTAGTTAAATCCACAAGTGCTTTTTTTTTACCAAAACTATTCCTTTATACTGGCTTTTGAAGTTTACAAATGCAACAATTTAGAAACTGGATGAGCTGTTTAGCACTGTAAAACACTTTTTGAAAGATAAATAATGCATTTTATATACAACTGTATAGATAAGACAAAAATGAGGGACAAATGAGGAGGAAAGAGGGACAGAGGGACTTTATTCCAAATCAGGGACAGTCCCTCAAAATCAGGGACAGTTGGGAGGTATAGAACTGGCGTATGGGCGGAGGCATATATATGTAGAAGGCTGGGAACATGGGGGCAGGAAGTGAGCTGGGGAGAATTGGAAGGAAGGTGTGAAGAGAAGGCTGTGCGGAACACCGGAGGACCTGACTAGTCCGCAGAGTGAGAGAGAAAGCAGGCCAGGCGTTTGTGGAGCAGCACCATAGACTTGAATAGGAGGCTTCAGACTCTTTGACATCGCCAAAGAGTCTGGAGAACTAGCCTGTTGGCTGGTGACCCACAGTGCTCCTGTCAGGAATGAACTCTGCAGGAGGGTCCACAGGACCACTTGGAGCCCCCATCTACAGAGAGACCACCAGTGACCAGAATGATAACACAGGTCGGGTGAGAGAGTCCCATTCTCCAGCCAATTAGGTTGTTAGTGACATTCTCTTAAGTCAGTCATTCTCTATCTAGTTACTGACATTGTTCACAAATCACACATGTTGTTCTTCAGCATAATCCAGTCATTGGAGCCTACTGCAGTGTCCGCCCTCTGCAGGCCAAGCCACACCACTGCTTCTCTTGCATTTGGCTGACATTCATCAAGGGATACTTTCCATTGTTGCCATTTGCTACAGTGGCCTAGAGAGCGATCAACCTTTAACAACAAGTGCTTCTGCTGTTTAAAATCTTCAACTCAGCTTGTGTATTAAAGGGGTACTGCCCAAGTTGAATATTGCTTAAAGGGATAGTGCCTGTTCTTGCAATAAATCTTTAAGAAACTTCCACCTATTGCATCCAAGGAGACCTGAATTCTCGTAGTACACCAACTTTGGCCCCAACAAGCATGCAGAAGATTGTGCACTGGAGTCAAAGGGACATTCTTTCCTGTTTTAAAGAGCTCTTTCTTTATCTCAGAATTGAGCCTGGTTACCAGCTTCTGAGGGCCCAAAGTGGGCTAGCCTTACTCTTTGGTAGTTTTTTTCTGCTCACTGGGGAAGGAAACATCTCAGAGCTGTGGTCTCTTGGGTCAAATTCTGAATTGCAGGACATCTAAAACTGATTGAGATTTTTGCTGTGTGTATTGACTTTTGCTTAAAAATTACTAAGCAATAATTATTATAGAAAGATTTGCACACCTATTAGTTTATATTGCTTTACTGTGCTGACATTAAATTCCAAAGTAACAAAACAGGAGTTCACTCTAAACGGTGTGTGAGTCTATTTTCTGGTAATATTCAGAGAGTTTACTCTGGCCAGAAGTGTACACTGGTGTCAGCAGGGGTTGGGCTTTCAGACTAGAGTCAAGAGCGTTAGGGAACCCGAAAATAATTCGGCAACTCCTAAGGGTAGTCATACACTAGTAAAATACCTTTTTGGATTCTTATATTGGGTGTGTTTAAAAAATAAAGGTAAAATAAATTCTGGTACCTACACTAGTTTTATTTAGAAAATATTGTTAATGGTTGGTTCTTAATACATTCACAAGTTCTTGGAGTTAAAATTTCATTTACATTTTAAAGCTCAGAGGATCATCTTATTTGTGAATAATTTTAACAATCTAGACTGTATTGACAGTTAGGTCTACTACAAATGAATTCCACAAATGAACAGTACAATAATCCCCACTACTCAAGGATGGCATAATTAATACTGTTCTCCTACATTTAATTAAAAAAAGATATCTCACGTACATATATCTACAAATAGATGTGGAAGTCATGCTGTCATGCCAATGAGCTTCTGTAAAGTGTGGTCTGAATTTATCAAAAGTTCAATACTGCAACATGATTGCAATGCATGTATTGTAACACGTAGTTTTAGCATCTTACTTTTCTTTTGGTAAAGGATACCTAAACTGCCAACAAAGGATATCAAATGACCAACAGATCACCAATGCATTATCTGTAAAAGATAGCTCTGTTCCTCCTTGGGTGCCACCATCTTGCCACTATATGACCCAAAGAAAGAAATATCAGGCTGTCACTTATGATACTGTCATTTAGGGCTCGTTCACACTTGACTGTTTTTCCAACTCTTGCCAAATGCCCCTATAGAGTTTGACAAGCATTAGCCCGGCGATGCGGAGCATTTTTAACGCTCCGCAAACGCAGCATGCACGGTTCAGCGGCGGTTGCTAGGCATTTGCCGAGCGTTAAAAATGCCCCACAAAAGCCTATAATGAAGTTTGAATGGTGTTAACACTCCGCAAACGCCCCACAACCGCGTCGCAACTGCACTGCAAACGCCGGCCGGGCGTTTGCGGAGCAGCACCACAGACTTGAATAGGAAGCTTCAACTCCTCCTGACTCGACCAGAGGTGTCCGTTGCAACGCGACGCTAACGCTCCTGTTTGAACAGCACTATGTGCTGCAATGTGCAAAATTTTCCCAGGCGTTTCCCAAACGCCTGTCTGCCGCTTGATAACAAGGCTAGTGTGAACGTAGCCTTAGCATTTCTAGCTCAAGTTTAATTTTATGTATCTTATTTTACTGAAACTTATACTATTTTAGCAGGCAGGATGGCGATACATGGATTTCCTTAACATCTGTCAGCTGGTTCTTACAAAAAAGAGACCTTGGGTATCTATAGGGAATTGCTAATTGCAGCAGAACCTCTTAGAATAGTTTGAACAGTTCAGGAAACAAATTTTTTCAGCAATGTCTAGATAACAGTTTAGTTTAAAGTTGAAATTGTTCATCCATAAAGCCTCCATCTACTGTAATAATTATAATTAGCTGGCCTTCACTTTCCTACTTCTCAAACTGGACAGCTATAGTAATTTAAATGGACCTCATGTTAGCCGTGGTTCATACCAGTGTGGCTTTGAAATTGCGCTACTTCATGCAGCTTGAAAGCTGACTATTTAGTGCAACTTCATTGTGCGACTTCATTTAACAGATGTCAATGCAAGTTGCAATGAAGTTACACAAAAATAGTTCAGGAAGCTTTTTCAAAGTTGCTGCGACTTGAGTTGCACCTATTTGAATGGTTGCATTGCTGCTAATGGGGGGCGACTTGTCAGGAAACTTTGAACTTGAACTGAGTGGCATGACAAGCCGCACTGAACCTGAACTGAATGGCATGAAAAGTCGCACTGATGTGAACCAGGGCTTATGATGGCATAAAAAACACCATCTTTAGATAATATTTTGTATTAATCCTACCACTCCTTGGCCCACACATTCCTTATAATTTCTGTGTAGGGGAAAGTTCTGGGGCTGATTAGGGTTGCCAACTGCACTGTTTTGAACCAGACCACTATCTGATTCTTTAGGTATAGAGAGTGTCAGGGTATTCTGCATAGTAAATGGCACTGTTCAGGTCTGGGCTGCACATCCTACAGTGTTTGACCAGTGTAAGTGATTGCAACTGATGGTACCATCCATTATCAAACTGGAGACACAACAGGTCACCATCGCTGCCATGGTATTCGTTTTTACTCCTTTATTAGTTAAACATCACATAGGTCTAACAAAGCCAACATTGTAGGGACTCACTGGGTCCTTTCCTCAAGGCCACACAGTGACACAGGGGAGGTTAAGCAAATGCGTACTTTCTATTTTCCTCAGAGCCTCTAAAGTCTAGTGATATTTCTGACACACAAAACATCAACTGCCAGTTACGAGGAGATACAGACATTATGGGGTTTATTTACTAAAGCTGGAGAGTCCAAAATCAGACTCCCTTCTGCATAGAAACCAATCAGCTTCTAACCTCAGCTTGTTCAATGAAGCTTTGGCAATGAAACCTGGAAGCTGATTGGTTTCTATGCAGAAGTTAGTCTGATTTTGCACTCTCCAGCTTTAGTAAATAAACCCCCATACATCAAATGGCCAAGAACCTGGTTTAGTTGGACAGTTTAACATAGAGGTTTGCCAAGATGGAATCAACAACCAGTACTGGGTGGGATCAGGCTCAGTTTTTTACAACATTTTAGGCTATGGTTAAGTTTTTTCATGTTGTACTCTTTTTTTAATAGGAGGAAGCAATATAGATTAGGCAGTAAAAAGTGGGTTTGCATGCAGGGTCCCTTATATTGCTATAGATTCTAAAAAAAAGTCCCCATCTAAAGCCAACATTGCATTTCACAGAGCCTGTATGTAGCCCCCAGGGCTAAACAGGTAGCCTTTCATCAGTGAACTGACTTCATCTAGGGTGGTGCAGCCTTATCTTCCCCTCTGGCCCCAACAACAAGACTTATCTTCTGCTTTCCTCAATCCACTTAAAGTATGACTAAAGGCACAATTTTTTTTAGGTTTGGATAGAGGGGAGATGGATTAGAAGACCTGTCTGTTTTTATTTGTGTCTGTGTCCCAGTTAGGGAGATTCACCATCTCTATTTGTTCTGTTTACCATTATCATTGAAAGAAAATCTCACATTTTCGGTCGTCCTCAGAAAAGTAATAGGGGAAAAATGTTCCAATGGGGACATTAGTTCTGGTGACCTGGGAGTCCTAGAGATGGGAAGGCCTGGGGAAAAAATGAGAAAAAAACTTTTTTTCCTTTTTTTTTTTTCTAAAGTCATTTTTGTTTTGTTTTTTTCATAAAAATTGGAAAATAATAAACAAATATAAAATTAGGTGTGAAATATGTTCTTTTAAAATGATAAATAATATATCTATGACATGGTATTCAACACAAAAGATTTCTGAGACTTTATGGAAAGTTCTCTCAGCTGAAGATGAGTAAATTCTGGAATACAATTCAAGTAACACTGTGCTTCTCAATGCAGTTCTGAGACAAGAGACATCTGCATTTCTGCCACTAGGGGGCACTGCAGGAGAAAGGCTCCAATTTAGTTTGCTTGTGGGCTCCAACTTGTACCTCCTACAGTTGGGTGAATGTTGAGATACAGTAGATGATAGTTTCTGTCCTCCTCTCAGGGCTTAAGACAGGTAAGAGGGTAAGTTTTACAAATTAGCTTATCTTTATAACCTTTAAAACATCCTTTTAACATTCTCCACCATCACAACATAATTTTTATCTACTGTCTGGTCAGTAAATTAGTTTTTCTTTCCTCCTCTCAGTAAAATGATGAGACTAACATCTAGAGCAGTGTTTCTCACCCGGGGTTACGCAGGACGTCCCCAGGGGTTCCCCCACAATCGGCCTGTCCATCACAAGCAGAAGACAGGTAGATTGCATCCCCACATAGTTGACAGTCAAGCTACAGAGCTGTAGAGGGAAACAACTTGAATCACTGCCCTTCGCCAATCTCTGCCGGCCCTCCCCTCCTGTCTTCCCCAGGTTCTTGTGTGTGACATAACTCAGGAGGGATGAGAGAGGAGGGCAGGTGGGGATCAGCGTATCAGATATGATCCAGAAGCTTTCCTGAGTTACTCTGCATGCAAAAAACCATGACAGACTCCAGTATTGTGCCCTCCAGTATTGTTCCCTCCTGTCCCCCCCATACTGGTCCCTCCTGGCTCCCCTATACTGTTCCTTCTTGGCTCCCCTATGCTGCTAACTCCTGCTCCTCCCATACTATTCCCTCCTATCCCCCCTGTACTGTGCTGTGCACTTCTGCTCCCCCTGTACTGTTCCCTCCTCCACCCATACAGTTCTCTCCTGGCCCCCCTATACTGTTTTGTTCTGCCCCCCCTGCATTGTTCCCTCTTGGATGCTCTGCTGACCCCCCATACACTGCTTATTTCAAGTTTGACCCTGAAATGAGCATCTGTGAAAAAAAAAGCAAGCACAAGTTTCACTTTAAGGAGATAAGTTTTAATATTTATTTTATTGTTTAATGCTCCTTCTAAGAATAATTGTTCTTATATCTATAGCTCACTGATCACATCAGTGTTCAGTGAGATGTAGATATGAAAATTTTTTCAGCGGTTCTCCGAGATACCAGACATTTTGCCAGGGGTTCCTCAAAGGTAAAAAGGTTGAGAATCCCCTGACCTAGAGTTTGGAAACATTTCCACAGTGCAGTTTCTGCTGAGAGCAATTAGCAGTGTAACAAAATGACTTTCAGTTTATAAGACTACTCCACATTGAATTTTTTTCAATTTATAGAAAATTTCCATTATTACTGGGAACAAAAACAGGGAAAACAATGTTTATTTCCCATGGCTTAAACATTTCTGGATATTTTACATCTCTAGGGGGTCCCAAGAGATTACCTTAATTTGCAGGGATTTGCTCTCACGTTTGGCTATGAGACAGAAAGTGCAGGTAAATCTCCCCAATGGGCCAAAGATGGCACAAATACACCTTATAGGGGTTATACCCTCCCTTACTCTATCCAAAATGAAAAATAAAAAGTTGTGCCTACTTTAAAGTGGAACCTAAAGCAAGCCATAGATTATGCAATTTTCATTCCTTCCACCCATGGAAGGAAACTCCTTGATTCCCTCATTAATACAATAAGTGTTGATGGGGGGAATCCCTCCTGCAGTGCTATTGTGTTCTGCCAACAGGGCCTTCCCTACCGGTTGAACACAATGATCACTGCAGACAGCTATAGCCGCAGTGATTGCATGCAAAAAATCTTACTGGCTGGTTGTACGATGGATCAACTTCAGTACAACCAGCCTGCCCATAGATGGATCAAATCTGAGTTGGTTCAGCAGGGACTGGATGGGATTTCATTCATCCATGGCCGGTTTAACTGTACAGGTAGCTGGGAAGCATTTGCTTGCATGCTTACATATTATGGCACATTTACTTCTGGGACTTGTGTGCCTACATCAATAGGAACTGTACTCCCAGCACCTAGGAATTTAAAAATTTAATAAGCCCTGTGATGATGTCACAGGGAGTAATAAACGGTCTTTCACGTGTTATTATGCAGCTTGGGCTCAGAGTATTACTGCACTGAATGGTATGATGTGTCATTACATGAACGCCGTCCAGTGCATCAATAAGGACCACCACCTGCCATTCCCAGCTGAGAAAGGAAGGACCCATGATGACATGGGACTGGTCAGAATAACCTTGTAAAAAAGGTCTATACTGTTACAAACCACAGTAGAGGGGGTGGGGCTGAGCTGCGGCTCTGTTTGTGAATGAACAAGCAGAGCAGTGGCTCAGGGGCGAGCCTGCTTAGGTGCCCCATAGCAAGCTGCTTGTTCTGGGGACACTCAGCAGGAGGGAGGGTCCAGGAGCGCCGACAGGGGACCCGAGTAGAGGAGGATTAGGGCTGCTCTATGGAAAACCACTGCAAAGAGCAGGTAAGTATGACATGTTTGTTATGTTTAAAACATAAACTCCTAGCCATTAATATCCCTTTAAGAAACCCACATTTTGTTTTTTGTAAAATGTACTCCTGTCTCTGGTAAGGAAGCTTTCAACTTTTCTAACTCAAGCTTTATTCGGCGTTCACGAACAGTGACAATCAAAATGAGAAATTGGCATTTACTGTCCCCTGAAGTCACTATGGAGAATTGGAGAGCTGTCATCTGTTCCTGTGACACTCAATAGCGTATATTTTCCTTTATGACGAGGCAACTCAGCAAAAATCTCTATTTAAAGCTGCACATTTCTCATCTGCTATAAATAAGACAAAGTGCCAGAAATAAACCAACATGAGCAGTGTCAGCCCCTTGTCAGATTGACATAAATATTCTAATATCACCAGAAAAAAAAAGACTGAGCTGCTGTGAGTGTATGAAATACATGAGGGATTGACCCGTCAGTTTCTAGACTTTTGTTACAAGCAAAATTAAAGCAATATTAATCTTTTACCTGTTTTCATAATCTTTATCTTGCGTTTTCCCAAATCACTTCTCTGTAATATGCTGGTCATTTGTAAATACCTTCCTACCTATTTTAAGTGGGCTGTCTCAGCCTAATCTGCCTCTGTTTTAAGGCAAGCCCCGGATAAAAATGTCCAGTATTCCAGTCCTGATGTTTCTAGATAGCTTAACCCTTTTAAAAAGATGCAATGGCAGCTCCTATATTTCTTAATGAAATGAGAAACCAGTTATCTACTATGAATTTACAATCCAATATATAAACGTGTCAAATTCCTGGTTGCCAAGATATCTCTTTCTCCCCAGGAAGTTCAGAATGTAAGTCCTTCCCAGCATCCAAAACAATAAATGTCACCTTCTTTCCTAATTTGCTTGGATATTCAATTCTCACATCTTCACACCAATATCTTCACCTTCATCATTATACCCTCAGAAATGCACAAAAAACACACATAGTGCATTATCCTTTTACATTCAAAATCTTGTGCTAATGAATCACACTCACAAAATAAGCCAGAAATCCATACGCGTCAAATCCACCAAGTGTTCACTTCTATATGTCTGCAATTCCTACTCTTACCCTCTAAATATCTTTTATTCGCCTTATTGTAGATTTCCAAAAAGGTATTTAAAGGTTTGCAAGTTGACTCCTTTTGATAATGGCCAAACAGAGAATGGAATTGTGAAACCGAGGCTTGGGGTCACTTCCTCTGCCATCCACTTCCAGAGATCGGTTTCTGCTGGTTGTGCTCCAAATCGAGGCTTGGATATTTCTTATTTAAAGCACGATGACAAAGGGTGGCTCTGTAGCCCCTAGAGGACGTCTTTTGATGACGAAACATGTTGGGCAGAGCCTCCTTCTGATGTTATCGCGCTGTCGGCCATCTTGGATAAAAGCAAAATGAAAGCAATATTCATCTTTTAACTGTTTTCATAATCTTTATCTTGCGTTTTCCCAAATCACTTTTCTGTAATATGCTGGTCATTTGTAAATACCTTCCTACCTATTTTAAGTGGGCTGTCTCAGCCTAATCTGCCTCTGTTTTAAGGCAATCCCTGGATAAAAATGTTGAAGATACCATGTCTAGGACCAGTATTCCAGTCCTGATGTTCTAGGTAGCTTAGCCCTTTTAAAAAGATGCAATGGCAGCTCCTATATTTCTTAATGAAATGAGAAACCAGTTATCTACTATGAATTTACAATCCAATATATAAACGTGTCCAATTCCTGGTTGCCAAGATATCTCTTTCTCCCCAGAAAGTTCAGAATGTAAGTCCTTCCCAGCGTCCAAAACAATAAACGTCACCTTCTTTCCTAATTTGCTTGGATATTCAATTCTCACATCTTCACACCAATATCTTCACTTTCATCTTTATACCCTCAGAAATGCACAAAAAACACACATAGTGCATTATCCTTTTACATTCCAAATCTTGTGCTAATGAATCACACTCACAAAATAAGCCAGAAATCCATACGCGTCAAATCCACCAAGTGTTCACTTCTATTTGTCTGCCATTCCTACTCTTACCCTCTAAATATCTCTTATTCGCCTTATTGTAGATTTCCAAAAAGGTTTTTAAAGGTTTGCAAGTTGACTCCTCTTGATAATGGCCAAACAGAGAATGCAATTGTGAAATCGAGGCTTGGGGTCACTTCCTTTGCCATCCACTTCCAGAGATCGGTTTCTGCTGGTTGTGCTCCAAATCGGATATTTCTTATTTAAAGCGCAATGGCAAAGGGTGGCTCTGTAGCCCCTAGAGGACGTCTTTTGATGATGAAACATGTCGGGCAGAACCTCCCTCTGATGTTATCGCGCTGTCGGCCATCTTGGATAAAAGCAAAATTAAAGCAATATTCGTCTTTCAACTGTTTTCATAATCTTTATCTTGTGTTTTCCCAAATAATTTTTCTGTAATATGCTGGTCATTTGTAAATACCTTGCTACCTATTTTAAGTGGGCTGTCTCAGCCTAATCTGCCTCTGTTTTAAGGCAAGCCCTGGATGAAAATGTTGAAGATACCATGTCTAGGACCAGTATTCCAGTCCTGATGTTTCTAGGTAGCTTAGCCCTTTTAAAAAGATGCAATGGCAGCTCCTATATTTCTTAATGAAATGAGAAACCGGTTATCTACTATGAGTTTACAATCCAATATACAAATGTGTCCAATTCCTGTTTGCCAAGATATCTCTTTCTCCCCAGAAAATTCAGAATGTTAATCCTTCCCAGTGTCTAAAACAATAAACGTCACCTTCTTTCCTAATTTGCTTGGATATTCAATTCTCACATCTTCACACCAATATCTTCACCTTTATCATTATACCCTCAGAAATGCATAAAAAACACACATAGTGCATTATCCTTTTACATTCCAAATCTTGTGCTAATGAATCACACTCACAAAATAAGCCAGAAATCCATACGCGTCAAATCCACCAAGTGTTCACTTCTATTTGTCTGCAATTCCTACTCTTACCCTCTAAATATCTCTTATTCGCCTTATTGTAGATTTCCAAAAAGGTTTTTAAAGGTTTGCAAGTTGACTCCTTTTGATAATGGCCAAACAGAGAATGGAATTGTGAAACCGAGGTTTGGGGTCACTTCCTGTGCCATCCACTTCCAGAGATCAGTTTCTGCTGGTTGTGCTCCAAATCGAGGCTTGGATATATCTTATTTAAAGTACGATGACAAAGGGTGGCTCTGTAGCCCCTAGAGGACGTCTTTTGATGAGGAAACATGTCGGGCAGAACCTCCCTCTGATGTTATCGCACTGTCGGCCATCTTGGATAAAAGCAAAATTAAAGCAATATTTGTCTTTTAACTGTTTTCGTAATCTCCATCTTGCGTTTTCCCAAATCACTTTTCTGTAATATGCTGGTCATTTGTGAATACATTCCTATCTATTTTAAGTGTGCTGTCTCAGCCTAATCTGCCTCTGTTTTAAGGCAAGCCCTGGATAAAAATGTTGAAGATACCATGTCTAGGACCAGTATTCCAGTCCTGATGTTTCTAGGTAGCTTAGCCCTTTTAAAAAGATGCAATGGCAGCTCCTATATTTCTTAATGAAATGAGAAACCGGTTATCTACTATGAATTTACAATCCAATATATAAACGTGTCCAATTCCTGGTTGCCAAGATATCTCTTTCTCCCCAGAAAGTTCAGAATGTTAATCCTTCCCAGCGTCCAAAACAATAAACGTCACCTTCTTTCCTAATTTGCTTGGATATTCAATTCTCACATCTTCACACCAATATCTTCACCTTCATCATTATACCCTCAGAAATGCACAAAAAACACACATAGTGCATTATCCTTTTACATTCCAAATCTTGTGCTAATGAATCACACTCACAAAATAAGCCAGAAATCCATACGTGTCAAATCCAGCAAGTGTTCACTTCTATATGTCTGCCATTCCTACTCTTACCCTCTAAATATCTCTTATTCGCCGTATTGTAGATTTCCAAAAAGGTTTTTAAAGGTTTGCAAGTTGACTCCTCTTGATAATGGCCAAACAGAGAATGAAATTGTGAAACCAAGGCTTGGGGTCACTTCCTGTGCCATCCACTTCCAGAGATCGGTTTCTGCTGGTTTTGCTCCAAATCGAGGCTTGGATATTTTTTATTTAAAGCACGATGACAAAGGGTGGCTCTGTAACCCCTAGAGGACGTGTTTTGATGACGAAACATGTCGGGCAGAGCCTCCCTCTGATGTTATTGCGCTGTTGGCCATCTTGGATATCATGTGAATGCTTTTCATTGTTCTACAGCTTGTAAGTAGGATCCTATTTGCGTAAATAAAGAAGTTTTTGATACGTATTGCACTATGAGAGGCATGTTTTTTCCTTCATGACCTTGTCTGGCACTACACTTTGAGTTTACATTCGAGTTGACGTCCGGGAAGTGCCATGCTTTGGGGCTTGATACCGGAAGCCTGCCAGTGCTCTACATTATAAAACTGGTTGGGACCCCTTGTAAGCCTCCATTTGTTACTTTGGTGTTGGTATGCACTCTGGTGACCAGTTGAAGCAAGTTTATTTGCATTTACAGCATTCACTACAATAATACCATCGATTGTGGAATTTTCTTCTCATACTTATGAATTATGGTTTATGTCTATATGGACTTTTTGTTATGGTTTTTTGTTTTTGAAATTTTTCTACTAACCTTTATGTATATTTGAGGTGAATGTTTTGCACATTGACCTATCCGCAACCTCAATCACTCTTCAGAGGTGTGAGGGATTTCATAGGGCTCATAAATAATGCATGAAATTTTAAGTTAATTTGACCACATATTATAGTTTCTTACACATATTTATGATTCCTGTACTCACTCACTTTTTTCAAATTTTGAATGCCCTTCAGAGGGGTGAGGGTCTTCATAGGGCATATGTATGCACTTATTTAATGTAACTATTACAGTGTTTTATTTTCAATTTTTGATCGCTTTTCAGAGATGCAAAGGTCTTCATAGTGCTTACAAAGTTTTAAGGGTTCACCTAGCACAGTATCCATTTGAATTAGCCTTTTATGAGACGATATCCTCTTATATACTTGCAGCTTTGTGACTTCAGTTGATTGGGGATTTGCGAGGTTTGAGCTTACATACATACAGTGATAAGAACATTTACAAAGGTCAATCTCTTTTACACCTACAGGGGTTGGAAACTGGAAACACTAGATGATTTGCAGGTGTAAAAATGATGACACGTTTCATGTTGAAAGCGAAAGTGATGTAACATTTTTTACTTCCGCTGTGTGATGAGACACCTAGCTAACAGGTGGGAAGCCTCACTTTAGTCATTTGTTGCATGCACTACTAGTAATACGAAGTCATGTCAGAGCTTACTGAGCTTCAAAGAGAGTAAATTGTTGGTGACCGCATAGCTGGTGCCTTTGGGACTGAAGCTGCCAAATTATGTGCTGTGTCGCAAGGTACTGTATCAAAGGTTATGGTTGTACATTTCTGGGAAAATGCCTGATCAGCATAATCACGGTCAACATGGTCAACTGACCAAGAGACAAAAGTACATTGAGCAGGATTGTGACCCGGAATAGGAAAACAGCTGTTGAAAAAGTGACTGCAGAGCTCAATCTCAGACCCATGGGGGTTTATTTACTAAAGCTGGAGAGTCCAAAATCAGACTCCCTTCTGCATAGAAACCAATCAGCTTCTAACCTCAGCTTGTTCAATGAAGCTTTGGCAATGAAACCTGGAAGCTGATTGGTTTCTATGCAGAAGGGAGTCTGATTTTGGACTCTCCAGCTTTAGTAAATAAACCCCTGTGAGGTCTGAGACTGAGCTGTGCAGTCACTTTTGCAGAAGTTGTTTTCTTATTCCGGGTCACAATCCTGCTCAATGTCCTTTTGTCTCTTGGTCAGTTGACCATTTTGACCGCGATTATGCTTAACAGATTACGTTTTTCTGGACTCATGTCATCATAACCTTTGATACTGTACCTCGCGACACAGCAAATAAACCAGCTAAGTGGGCACCAACAATTTGCCCTCTTTGAAGCTCAGTAAGCACTGACACTGAAATTATGACATTCGCTTTATACAGAGGAACACACAGACTTCTCTGTTTGGCAGCCCAAGGTCTGCAAACTTGGTGTTCATTTTCAAGTAAGAGTACATGTCTACTTTAAAGTAGAACTATAGGCAAAACATTTTTTTTTTCATTTTGGATAAAGTATAGAAAGGTTATAACCCCTGTCAGTTTTATTTTTTGCCATCTGTGTCCCATTGGGGAGATTTTCCTTTCACTTTCTGCCCCATAGCCAAACAAGGAGTGAAAGGAAATCCCCCATAAAATGAGGGAATTCAGGTATGTCACAAGAGCTAGTGTCCCCATTGGAAGATTTCCCCTCTATTACTTTTCTGGGGACAACCCAAAATTTTATATTTTCTTTTGTTTTCATGTTCAATGACAATGCTAAACAGAACAAATAGAGAGGGTGAACCTCCCTAATGAGGGCACAGACAGTAGTAACAACCTAATAGATGTTCTAATCCATCTCCACTCTATCTAAAACAAAAAAAAAACTAAAAAAAAAGGTTTGCCTTTACTTATAAAATTATATTTTTAAATTTACAGTTGCAAGAAAAAGTATGTGAACCCCTTGGGATTACGTGGAGTTTTGCATGAATTGGGCATAAAATGTGCTCTGAACGTCATCTAAGTCACAACAATAGAAGAACACAGTCTGCTGAACATAATACTACACAAACATTAGATGTTGCCATGGTTGAATTGCACATAACATGTAAACATTCACAGTGCAGGAAGGAAAAAGTATGTGAAGCCCTAGCTTAATGACTTCTCCCAGAGCTAATTGGAGCCAGGAGTGAGCCAACCTTGACTCCAATCAGTGTGATGATATTGGATGTGTTGCTGACAGCTGTCCTGCCCTTAAAAAACACACACCTGTTTTGGGTTTACTGGTTTCAAGAAGCACTGTCTGATGTGAACCATGCCTCGCAGAAAAGAGCTCTCAGAAGACCTACGATCAAGAATTGTTGACTTGCATGAAGCTGGAAAGGGTTACAAAAGTATCTCCAAAAGCCTTGATGTTCATGTGTCCACGGTAAGACAGACTGTCTACAAATAGAGAAAGTTTAGCACTGTTGCTACTCTCCCTAGACGTGGTTGTCCTGTAAAAATGACTGTAAGAGCACAGCGCAGAATGCTGCATGAGGTAAAGAAGAATCCCAGAGTGTCAGCTAAAGACCTACAGAAATCTCTGGCACATGCTAACATTTTTGTTGACACATCTACAATAAGGAAAACATTAAACAAGAATGGAGTACATGGGAGGACACCACGGAGGAAGCCATTGCTGTCCAAAAAGAATATTGCAGCACGTTTGAAGTTTGCAAAAGAGCACCTGGATGTTCCACAGCACTACTGGCAAAATATACTGTGGACAGATGAAACCAAGATTGAGTTGTTTGGGAAGAACACACAACACTATGTGTGGAGAAAAAAAGGCCCAGCACACCAACATCAAAACCTCATCCCCACTGTAAAACATGGCGGAGGGAGCATCATGGTTTGGGGCTGCTTTGCTGCCTCAGGGCCTGGACGGATTGTTGTCATTGATGGGAAAATGAATTCCAGAGTTTATCAAGACATTTTGCAGGAAAACGTACGACCATCTGTCCGCCAACTGAAGCTCCGCAGAGGATGGGTGATGCAACAGGACAATGACCCAAAGCATACAAGTAATTCAACAAAACAATGGCTGCAACAGCACAGAATACGCCTTCTGGAGTGGCTCAGTCAGAGTCCTGACCTCAACCCGATTGAAATGCTGTGGCATGACTTTAAGAGAGCGATTCACACCAGACATCCCAAGAATATTGCTACACTGAAACAGTTTTGTGAAGAGGAGTGGTCCAAAATTACTCCAGATTGTTGTGCAGGTCTGATCTTCAGCTACAGGAAACATTTGGTTGAGGTTATTGCTGCCAAAGGAGGGTCAACCAGTTATTAAGTCGAAAGGTTCACATACTTTTTCCTCCTGCACTGTGAATTTTTACATGTTATGTGCAATTAAACCATGGCAACATCTAATGTTTGTGTAGTATTATGTTCAGCAGACTGTGTTCTTCTATTGTTGTGACTTAGATGATGTTCAGAGCACATTTTATGCCCAGTTCATGCAAAACTCCACGTAATCCCAAGGGGTTCACATACTTTTTCTTGCAACTGTACATTACCTTTATCTTGTGACTTTTAATAGCCATTGCAGGCTGGGGGAGTCCAGTTCTATTCAATTTGATCCTAAATTGGCACGCTAATTCGGTACAAAAAGCAGTGAGGATGGGCAAAGTGCTAAATACCCACATCACCCGGCCATCAATTAACTGATGACTTGACTACAATAAATAGAAGTTGAGTTTTATATACTGTAATATATATATATATATAAATATATATATTTTTTAAAATAATATAAATAAATATATATATTTTTTCATTAATATAAATATATATATATATATATATATATATAAATTAAAAAAAAATATTTATTTATATATACATATTGATTGGCAAACTAAGTTGATTGGAACAAACGTTGATTGTGCATAGCAATCTGTTGGGTTCTTTTTTTTCCTCCCCTGAATCAGCCCCACTTCATGCATTTAGCAGATAAAAAAAGAAGTTTTTACAGAGCTGCTAGAGACTCCAGGGAGCATGAAATAAAGTGACGGTTCAGCTGCCGGTTAAAAGGTTGTTGCATGGTTGGTAAACTCTCTTGCTGGCGTCATCTCTTTGGGATTACAACAGTATTAAACAGTGCTGTAAAAAAAAAACATCAGTGTGATATAGGGAGACCCATAGAGAGAGAACCACTTAGTTGCTGTAATTTAATGGCAAGATGTGATTGCTGTTGAATAGTCAAGAGGTCAGTGCTATTCAAGGAGTATGTAGGGCAATCAGTGTCAGCTGAACTTTACTAAGACAAAAAAAAAAGAAGTTTGGCCTCAAAGTATTAAACATAGCCATTTAAAGATGATCTAGAGTCAAAAACTCACTTTATGTCTATTGCTCTCTGCAATACTTTTGCTTTTGATGGACAGGGCATCCTTTAGGTCTGAGTGCTCACTACTTCTTCGGAACTTATTTCACTGCTGCCAAAAGTAGGTTAAAATGAGGTACAGCCCATGACTGGTTGGCTCTGCCGATAGGTGGAAGCACCGATGAGGCACAAGGCGCTTCTACTCACTAAGCAGAGGTGCGTTCACACACATGCTCTTAAATTTGTTATCCAAAATGACTAGTACTGTATACATCAAAATCAAAGTTCAGGAAAGAGTATTTATATCTAAATCCCTGGTGCCCAACCTCCAGCCTGGGGGCCACATGCAGTCCTTTGCCACTTATCGTGCAGTCCTTGGAGCCCCTACAGACAGTAGTCGGATTCACCTAGGTGCTTGCTCAGGCCAGTAAAAAAATAGATATTCTTTAGTCTGACATCCCTCTCTCTTACTTTTTTCTGTGCTACTCATCCCTTCTCATGTTTTATTTTTGTTGTCCTCTGAACTTCTAGAATTGATCTAGAAAAAATATCAAATCTGTCACAAAATTTTTTTTAGAGGTTCTGGGGGAGCACAAATGTAGAAGCATAGACTTGTAAAGGGGTTGTAATAGTAGTGATCTCCAGCAGTCTCATACAATGTGTCTCCTGTCTGTGACTCCCAATCTACAACAACTACTATAGCATATTTGCAGTTCTTGACCATCACGTGTAGCATGCCCATAGTCTCTAACTGTCTCCTTTTGTGTATCTCCAATATCTGCTTTCTGTAGCATTACATTTACTCCATGTTAAGTGCGGCCCATTGGTGATGTCAGGGCCACACTTTAGGCTCCCCTGCATCAAAAAGATTGGCCATCACCGATCCAAACTATTTCCTTAAAAAATTCAGAGAAAGCAACAATTATCTGTGTGTGAGCACACTTACAGTTCTGGGGGTCTACTTGTCTCTAAAACTTACTGAGATGCAGAAAAATCATTAAAAATTGACCTTTTCTCTTCATCAGCCAGCGGGTATGAATTAGAAAAATAGAGGAAATCTGGCATTCCTTGCTTTTCTACAAATATGAATCTCTTGTTCAGTCTCTAAGTGGTGCTGTTCCTACGGCAAGTACATGACCTGAATTACCAATAGAGAAGCTGAGTTGGCAAGACTTCCCATATGCCAGTTTTCCAGACTGAAGCAGTGACTCCAACTGATGATATTGAGTGTTAGGTTTGCTACAGGAACTAATAAGTAACTTTTGATTTATAAGCCCCATATCCTTTATTAGAAAAAATAATAAAGAAAAAAAAAAATCATGTTTGTTTGCATGGATGTACAGATATGCCTTATGCTTCCCAAATTAGCTGGATAGTTGTGAAAAGAGGATAAAAACTCAGGGAAATCTGATCCAAGATTATATATTTGTCCTAGATTTGTAGCACATCACTGTAGACTTTGCAATAAAGTGATATAAAACATATATATATATATATATATATATATAGTAAAATTGTAAATGAATATGATTTTTTGGGTCTGCTCCTCCATTCACTATCTCCCTGACCGCCGATGCTAACTTCTATTGTAAGGGTGGCTTTCCCATGGAGCCATCCTTGCGTGCATGCTCCATGCCCATGCTATGATGCTGCCAGCACAGAGATGCACAGGCAGACACAGGTGGTGGTGGAATTATTGGACATGTAATCCTGAGGAGGGGAAACAGAGGGAGTTCCTCTGATGGATGAGTGTTCGCTGCCCATTGTTCAGGGAAAGTGGCATACTGCTAACGAAAATAAAATATAAGTGTTTCTGGACATTTGGTACAAAAATGTTTATATTCCTATGCTCTACAGCTATAAAAAAAAGCAAGGAAGCAAAAAAAAATTGAGGCTTTACTACTACTAAGGCCTCATGCACAAGGGTAGAACAATTTATGCTTTTAAAGACGTCTGGTGTTTTGTTTAGTTTTTTTATGCCTCTGGAAGCAGTTTTAGGTTTTAAATGGGCTTATGAACATGTTGTTTTTTTACAGGCATATTTTAGAGGGTTTATTGGGTGTAAAAAAAGGTCCCAAACCTGCATTCAAAGAGGAGGATGTCAGTGTAATCTATGCCTGTATGCACCTTTACATATGCATATGTTTGTAAATTTATTCTGCTGGCTAGAATAAATATGAATAAGAATGAATATTCTAGCCAATAAAATGATTTTATGCGCATAAGCTACAAAATGCCATACGCCTGTAAATGCGCATAAGCGCACATATAAACACATATAAACGTGCGTGTATATGTATATATATATGACATTAGGGACATATTTCCGCCAATTTATGGCAGCATATACGGATCATAAATATGCCCATGTGCATGTAGCCTAACATTGGAGGATGTGGATTCTGGTCAATCAGGGCACAAAGGGACAGTGGGAAAGAAATGGGAAAAGACCGGAAGAAATGGATGGAGGGACGGCATGACTGGGTTAAAAGGGGAGTGGAGGACATGGGTGGAGTTCATTAAAAGATGCATGGAGGTGGGGGTACTGATCGGATTGGTGTGGCTGGACAGGCAGGGTGGAGGCCACAGGGTGTTGAAGGCAGGACAGTCCCTGGAGAGTTATGTTGGAGTATAGAAGGCATCAGGGAATCTTCCAGCCCTCCCTCCCCTGTATTCATTTGTTTGCTTTATTCCCGTTGCAGGTGGTGCAATCCTGGGGGTTGGGTTTCAAGCCCCTAGAAGGTAGTCAGTAGTAAAGATAAATAGGTTGAAACCTGTCTTGGGTACGGCTACCCATAATTTGGTATCTTTATAGTAGTAATTGTGTACCTGACTGTCTCCGAGTCGGTAGAGTGTGGACATTGAGACTCCAGTATACATTAATTCTGTTTTTGGTTATTTGTTGTGTATATTTGAAATTTATATTGGTTATTTATATTATTTTCAAATAAAGTGGCTGCTGTGGCTATTAAAACCCCAGTTGATGTCAATCTGTTTTATTTGATACCATGGTTGGGTGGACCTAAAGGGGCTTGGAAGACCTAAATCTAATCTTTTATACCCTAGTCATGTTTCTTTTACTAAAGGCCTGGCATGGGAACATCTCAGCCATGCACTCATAAAATGTGGAGTTTCAACTTTCAGCTTGCTCTGGCAGCACCACATAGAATGTTTCATTTACAGACCATGAGGCCTAATGCAGCATTAAAAAAAGTGATGCAACCTTTCTTACGGTTTTCTTATGAAGAAAACAGTTTGCCTTTGTCATGTTCCTTTTGCAAACTATGTTCTAGGGGGACAGTTATGCCAATGTCTTCAGGGGTATAACTACAGGAGAGTTGTGCAAGAAATAGATTAAATGCGGCATTAATATTTTAATAAGATTGTTTTTCTCTATTAATGATAACTTTCGGTTGTTCCATATCTTGTATCTGAAGCAGACAAGTAAAAGGGCTATTATTTAAGTGGTTGTAAACCCTTACATACACCCAGTGAAGTGACTGGCTTCAGGTGATACACAACCAGGGGCGGACTGACCATTTGGAAACTCGGGCACTGCCCGAGGGCCCGGGGTCAGTAGGGGGCCCCATGAGATGCCCCTGGTACCTTTTTCATAGGCTTTTTTGAGTTTGGGCAAGGTCACAGGGGCCCCATGATCCCCTATTGCCCGGGGGCCCCCTGAGTTGTCAGTCCACCCCTGTACACAACGATTAAATAAATCCTACATAAGCTGTAGCTGTTTATCTGTAGCTATCTGTCCTGTACATGCATTCAAAGTGCAGAATTTACCCACCATCTCTCAGCTCTGAAAAGAAGGGGGTAAGAAGCTGAAGTTGCACTCAGTGATGAGAGCTCTGAGAGCTGATTGTAGGGAAGGGACATACCCCCCTTCACACAGCACACACGAACAGAGCTGAGGCTGTCAATCTGCTGGAGGTCCCTCCCTTGTCACCATTTTTCCCTTGATGTCAGGAAAACTGATCAGAAGTGACCTATGCTGATAGCAGAGGAACGAAGCAGTAAACAGAAATGACACTCAGTGTTCTGGATTGCAACAAGCACATACTATAGAGCAGTGGTTCTCAACCTTTCTAATGCCGCGACCCCTTAATACAGTTCCTCATGTTGTGGTGACCCCCAACCATAATATTATTTTCGTTGCTACTTCATAACTGTAATTTTGCAGTGGGAGGAGTAGTGCCACGTCATTGGTGTCAGTGGGAGGAATAGGGCCACGTCATTGGTGTCAGTGGGAGGAATAGTGCCACGTCATTGGTGTCAGTGGGAGGAATAGTCTCCCATCACTGATGTCAATGGGAGGAATAGTGCCCCTTCATTGGTATCAGTAGTAGGAATAATGCCCCATCATTGGTGTCAGTGGTAGGAATAGTGCCCCATCATTGGTGTCAGTGGGAGGAATAGTGCCCCATCATAGGTGTCAGTGGGAGGAAAAGTGCCCCATCATAGGTGTCAGTGGGGGGAATAGTGCCCATCATTGGTGTCAGTGGGAGGAATAGTGCCCGTCATTGGTGTCAGTGGGAGGAATAGGGCCCCGTCATTGGTGTCAGTGGGAGGAATAGTGCCCCATCATTGGTGTCAGTGGGAGGAATAGTGCCCCGTCATTGGTGTCAGTGGGAGAAATAGTGCCACGTTATTGGTGTCAGTGGGAGGAATAGTGCCCCGTCATAGCTGTCAGTGGGGGGAATAGTGCCCCATCATTGGTGTCAGTGGGGGGAATAGTGCCCCATCATAGGTGTAAGTGGGGGGAATAGTGCCCCATCATGGGTGTCAGTGGAAGGAATAGTGCCCCATCATTGGTGTCAGTGGGAGGAATAGTGCCCCATCATTGGTGTCAGTGGGAGGAATAGTGCCCCATCATTGGTGTCAGTGGGAGGAATAGTGCCCCATCATTGGTGTCAGTGGGAGGAATAGTGCCCCATCATTGGTGTCAGTGGGAGGAATAGTGCCCCATCATTGGTGTCAGTGGGGGGAATAGTGCCCCATCATTGGTGTCAGTGGGAGGAAAAGTGTCCCATCACTGGTGTCAGTGGGAGGAAAAGTGTCCCATCACTGATGTCAGTGGGAGGAAAAGTGCCCCAACATTGGTATCAGTGGGAGGAATAGCAGCCCCATCATTGGTATCAGTGGGAGGAATAGCACCCCCATCACTGGTGTCAGTGGGAGGAATAGCAGCCCCATCGTTGGTATCAGGGGGAGGAATAATGCCCCAATGTTGGTGTCAGTGGGAGGAATAGTGCCCCATCGTTGGTGTCAGTGGGAGGAATAGTGCCCCATCGTTGGTGTCAGTGGGGGGAGGAATAGTGCCCCATCGTTGGTGTCAGTGGGGGGAGGAATAGTGCCTCATCGTTGGTGTCAGTGGGGGGAGGAATAGTGCCCCATCGTTGGTGTCAGTGGGGGGAGGAATAGTGCCCTATCGTTGGTGTCAGTGGGGGGAGGAATAGTGCCTCATCGTTGGTGTCAGTGGGAGGAATAGTGTCCCATCACTGATGTCAATGGGAGGAATAGTGCCCCATCATTGGTATCAGTAGTAGGAATAATGCCCCATCATTGGTGTCAGTGGTAGGAATAGTGCCCCATCATTGGTGTCAGTGGGAGGAATAGTGCCCCATCATAGGTGTCAGTGGGAGGAATAGTTCCCCATCATAGGTGTCAGTGGGGGGAATAGTGCCCATCATTGGTGTCAGTGGGAGGAATAGTGCCCCGTCATTGGTGTCAGTGGGAGGAATAGTGCCCCGTCATTGGTGTCAGTGGGAGGAATAGTGCCCCGTCATTGGTGTCAGTGGGAGGAATAGTGCCCCGTCATTGGTGTCAGTGGGAGAAATAGTGCCACGTCATATGTGTCAGTGGGAGGAATAGTGCCCGTCATAGGTGTCAGTGGGGGGAATAGTGCCCCATCATTGGTGTCAGTGGGGGGAATAGTGCCCCATCATAGGTGTAAGTGGGGGGAATAGTGCCCCATCATAGGTGTCAGTGGAAGGAATAGTGCCCCATCATTGGTGTCAGTGGGAGGAATAGTGCCCCATCATTGGTGTCAGTGGGAGGAATAGTGCCCCATCATTGGTGTCAGTGGGAGGAATAGTGCCCCATCATTAGTGTCAGTGGGGGGAATAGTGCCCCATCATTGGTGTCAGTGGGAGGAAAAGTGTCCCATCACTGGTGTCAGTGGGAGGAAAAGTGTCCCATCACTGATGTCAGTGGGAGGAAAAGTGCCCCAACATTGGTATCAGTGGGAGGAATAGTGCCCCATCATTGGTATCAGTGGGAGGAATAGCACCCCCATCACTGGTGTCAGTGGGAGGAATAGTGCCCCATCGTTGGTATCAGGGGGAGGAATAATGCCCCAATGTTGGTGTCAGTGGGAGGAATAGTGCCCCATCGTTGGTGTCAGTGGGAGGAATAGTGCCCCATCGTTGGTGTCAGTGGGGGAGGAATAGTGCCCCATCGTTGGTGTCAGTGGGGGGAGGAATAGTGCCCCATCGTTGGTGTCAGTGGGGGGAGGAATAGTGCCCCATCGTTGGTGTCAGTGGGGGGAGGAATAGTGCCCCATTGTTGGTGTCAGTGGGGGGAGGAATCGTGCCTCATCGTTGGTGTCAGTGGGGGGAGGAATCGTGCCTCATCGTTGGTGTCAGTGGGAGGAATAGTGCCCCATCGTTGGTGTCAGTGGGGGGAGGAATAGTGCCCCATCGTTGGTGTCAGTGGGGGGAGGAATAGTGCCCCATCGTTGGTGTCAGTGGGGGGAGGAATAGTGCCCCATCGTTGGTGTCAGTGGGGGGAGGAATAGTGCCCCATTGTTGGTGTCAGTGGGGGGAGGAATCGTGCCTCATCGTTGGTGTCAGTGGGGGGAGGAATCGTGCCTCATCGTTGGTGTCAGTGGGGGGAGGAATCGTGCCTCATCGTTGGTGTCAGTGGGAGGAATCGTGCCTCATTGTTGGTGTCAGTGGGAGGAATAGTGCCCCATCGTTGGTGTCAGTGGGGGGAGGAATAGTGCCCCATCGTTGGTGTCAGTGGGGGGAGGAATAGTGCCCCATCGTTGGTGTCAGTGGGGGGAGGAATAGTGCCCCATCGTTGGTATCAGTGGGGGGGAGGAATAGTGCCCCATTGTTGGTGTCAGTGGGGGGAGGAATCGTGCCTCATCGTTGGTGTCAGTGGGGGGAGGAATCGTGCCTCATCGTTGGTGTCAGTGGGAGGAATAGTGCCCCATCATTGGTAGTAGTGAATCCAATGATGGGGCACTATTCCTCCCACTGACACCAATGATACTTACCTTGCTGACCCCTGCTCCAGCCTGGGCTCGCTCCCTCCCTCTCCCATGGTACACACTTACCTGTCAGCTGTCTTCCTTCTCCGGCCGCTCTCCTCCTCTTCACCCGCTCGATCTTCGCGGTGCCGCTCAGCTCCTCCTCTCCAAGCTCCACCTCCTCGCCGGTGATTGGCCGCCTGTGTGCCTCTCCTGAGCTACAGTTCCGGCGGCCAATCACCGGCGAGGATCTCGAGGGTGTGTCCAGATGACAGGGGCGGCATGTCATCCCGCCCACACCTGGAGACGGATAGAGCAGCGGTGTCTCGGTTCCTAACACCATCGGAAATATGTGTTTTCCGATGGTCTTAGGCGACCCCTGTGAAAGAGTCGTTCGACCCCCAAAGGGGTCGCGACCCCCAGGTTGAGAACCGCTGCTATAGAGAGATATGCTCTGTTCATATTCAATGTTTGAGGTTTACAAACACTTTAACTTGGCAAAAATAAGTAAGGTCTAGAGTAATTTGTATACTGAGATATTTAAAAGAGGAGGCGGTCAGTATTGGACAGGAGCATCAGCCTTTTGTAAACTCTAAATAAAAGATTATATTAAAAAAGTGAGAGCACTGCAGAGTGCATTGTCACTCCTTTCTACTCTGTTGTCTTGATAATCCTAATGAGGGAGAGAAGCAAACACGGTGGTCAAATACTGCTTCTTTATACATTAACCTTAGGCTAATTAATTCAGGAAGTGAGAGTCTGATGGACATGCAAAGAAGGACATTAGAAAAGAAAGAAAACACTGGAGCTAAAAGAGAAATCACTCTCACCACCCTCTAATATATACATGAAATAAGCCCACATTAATATGTTAAGCCTTTTTTATGTCTAAGAAACACAACCCCTTTAAGAAAGTATGTAAGGGACCAGAGGCAAACTCACCCAAATTGGCCAAATCAAATACATTCAGATGTCCTAGGAAGACAATTTGCTGATTAACTGGAGAAAACAGCAGCGATTTGTGCCGAATGAATTTTAAAGAGTTGGGAAAAAAAAGAGCCAAAGCCGAATTTAGAAACGAGCTCCCCTAGTCTTGTTCACTGCTACAAAAAGTTGAGTGATGCATACAAATAGCACTAATTAATTTTTCAGTGGGATGCTGATGCTTCATGCATACTGAATCTCACCACACTGGCATGAAATTGGTTGAGCTATTGTTATTCTGGGAGCAAATGTTGTTACTTCCAGGAGCTGTAACAGGACTGCCATGAGAATGGAAGTAGTTGAAAGTTTGAATTAAGGCTGCTTTTGTCTTTAGGGTTGAGAAGAATGAAAATATAGACAGAACCTTTTACCGGTCAACTGAACGTAATTTTAGTGCAAGGTTCCCGAGCTGCAGCCAGCTCTTCCGATTTGAGTTGTTTGCATTAACTTGATCTTTCAGTAACTCTGCATGAATATATTTTTTGACGTCATCATATACAACTGTATAATTTTATCTTCACTGACTTGGCAGCTGAACAGAACAGTGAGAAGCAAAGGTAAGGTGAGTATGTCCTGTTCTGAAGGGGAGGCATTAAAGGAAGTGAGAGGAAAGCCCTCATTGGAGACACGAGAAAAAACCCTTCGAAATTCAAGTCTTCTACACATATGTATCTAAATCTCCGAATCACAGTAGAAACGAATCCAAAATAAATTATAACGAAACAACAAATTCATTTGTATTCATTTGTTTCATTTGGGCCTTCTATTAATAGTTGAAGCATCTGAAATTACATTGATTATGTTGCATTAATTCAGATCCATTGGTTTTTATTATAGTGAATGTAGCATGGATATTCTAATAAGATTCTTTTTGTATTGGGGTTGAACTTGAGAGACCATTTGTTTAATTTGTATGTGCGCGGACCAACAAACAAAGTCAGTTGGGGATGCGGAAATTATGAATTTAACTTACATAACAAATGCATAGGTATTAATTCAGATTCATTTGTTGTATTTGGATGAGAGCCGCGTAGCCAATCTTCCGGAAAAACAAAAAGAATAACAGAATCTCTGCAAATGTGAATCAATTCGGAACAACAAATATATACTCTCCCAAAATAACAAATCTTTCCAAAAAACGAATCATTGTAACATAATGATTATGATATACTTAAAGAATGAAACCCAAAGGAAACACATTTTTCCGTTGTGCACATCTCTAGTGGGCATGCTACTGCAAAGAGGTGTAGCACATGGTGCATGCATTGGGGCTTTGCACTTTCACTTGTGTTTCTCAACCTGTTTTCAGTCAAGGCACTCTTTAAAATGATGGACACTCCTGAGGCACCCTTTAAAATGATGGACAGTCTTGAGGCACCCCATTCTAAAATGGGGTGCCTCAAGACTGTCCATAATTTTAAAAGGGCACTCCATTCTAAAATTTGAAAAACTATTCTAATAGTTTTATATAATTCTGCAACATCCACACATGTAGGACACCCAACATTGGAAGTGATTTATTCTTCCAAAGCAAATACACTTATGCACATTGGTACTGAGTAGTATTCCCATGTTTCTCTTCTCCCTCAGTTTGTATCCATCACTGAGCTTATGTCACCGCAGCACTGATGGAGAGGGGCAGGGGAGGGTCAATTAGGATGTTGTGCAGGCAACTGACATCCTCCTTATCAACTGATGATGTCATTGGTTGTCAAGTTGCCAGAGGCTAGAAGGTCGTAACAGTGCACAATGAAAACCTGTGGCTTTGTTTAACCAAAAGGCAGGCTTGTTCCACTCACTGGCTTGTATACAAGTTTTGGGCAATTTTTTGAAATTTTGCCAAGGCACCCCTGAAGAAACCTCAAGGCACCCCAGGGTGCCTGGGCATCCTGGTTGAGAAAGGCTGGTTTAATGCATCTGCTTTGTAGCTCATTGAAAAGGCATGGTGACATATTACAATGCATTTCTGTACAGTACATTACAAAAAGTACTACAGGCGAGAATTTCAGTCTGGGTTGCATTAATGCACAATAAAAGTTGCTTGTGTTACATCCACCTCAGTGGTTTAGCAGGGCTTCTGAGGGCCCATTCACACTTTCCATGCATTTAACGTGCCCACTCATTTTCAGTGATTAACTTATGTCCACGGAAAAAGATTTACCTGCACTAAGGGGAAGGTGTGTTCGTTTAATGGCCATGTATTGTGGTACCTTTAAAAATGAATGCCATTGCACTGCAATGCATGTTGCTATCCTGTGTTTTAACATACTGTATATGTAGCTGTGTGAATGTGGCTTAAAAATTTACTCTGGGGCTGATTGAGAAGACAGTGATATGGACTTACCAGGCCCTCTTGTGGCTTTTAGAAAAAAATTATCTGCACATTTATAAAGCATAGAGATGTACTTTACAGATGTACTTAGTTCTCCACCAGTTTCAAGACTCTGAAGTCAACGTAACATTATCACAGAGCATGTGCACGAAAGAAAATTGCTGGGAGGAGAGCTGTCAAAGTAACATGGTCAGTTCTCTTCCAATCAGTGAGCTCTCCTTGTGACTGTGTGGAACACTGCAGTCATAGGCAGCATTTTATAAATGGGCTGTGTGTAGCCCTGTGGAGTATAATGAAGAGAGGACAGAGATTTCCACTGTGTTATACTGTAAATTAGCTCTTTTGTCTGATCTTTCTGTTGATTCTAATGACAGAGTTGATTTAATCATTATAACCTATTATTTCAGGTACTTATACAGCGCCGTCAATTTACGCAGCGCTTTACATATATATTGTACATTCACATCAGACCCTAACCCTCAAGGGGTGTACAATCTAATGTCCCTAACTCACATTCATACATACCCATACTAGGGCCAATTTAGACAGGAGCCAATTAACCTACCAGCATGTCTTTTGGAGTGTGGAAGGAAACTGGAGTACCCAGAGGAAACCCATGCAGGCATAGGGAAAACATGCAAACTCCAGGCAGGTGGTGCCGTGGTTGGGATTAGAACCCACGACCCTAGTACTGCCAGGCAGAAGTGCTAACCTATAAACAAAGGTGTCTATGTTTGTGAAGCTGGAAGAGTTACTAACAAAGAAAATCAGTGGATCTCCTTAACCAGATAACCACTAACTTGTCCGCTTGCCATGCATTAAGATCATTGACGATCAAGACGGTGGGAACTATACTGTGTCTGCACTTGCCGCCATCGTTTAGCTAGAGTTAAGTGTCCTTATGTAGCTCCTAACATTTTGAGTGTTTCCACACCTGCTGAATGTTGGAGGCATTGGACTCTGAAAGTAAGTGTTTTTCTTCAAAGAATAGATTGTTCTACTAAAATTACATTGGGGTTACATTATCTTTCCAGTTCAGATGTAAAATATACTTAGTGGAATTCTGTAATATCAAAGCATTTCTATGCCAAAGCTTCCTGATCAGCAGTCATGTTTTTCTCATTTCTTTCTTTGTACTGCAGACTTTACAATATACTAAGTACCCTCCATGTAGATAATACTTTCTTCCTTTTCTGAAACGGCTGTTTTCTTCTGTAGAGATGTAATTGCCATTATTCATATAGAGAAGTGCCGATTTGGAAGAAAAGGTACCATTTTTATGTTGTTTGGTGAGCTTTTATTCGGCCTGTAGGAGATCTTATTGGCGTTTAATATGCATGTTTAGCATTCTAAGCTGCTGTGAAATTTTCAGTGCCTTATGAGGTTGTTAGCTTTGACTATTTTTCCTTTCAATCTTTGTCAGCAGCTTGTTGTGATACATTTTATGAGAGCATTGAAGGACACTCTGTTCTAAAGAGATCTGAGATCATTTATGAGGCGTGTGCTACAATGGCAAGCCCTTCCTTCTCAGTTTCAAGGCTCTTTATTTTAGGTTAAAGTGTTACTAAACCCACAACAGTAAAATCAGTCTGTATATGCAGTAAAGCATGCTTGTTATACTCACTGTGGAACCTAAGGGGTTAATCCTCTGCATTGTGTAAAAAGGCTGTTTGATCCTTTCTTCTCTGTTCCTCCCCTTTTTCAAGCGACTACTACTTATCTCCAGACTGAACCGTAGACATGCACATGCTCAGTTTGGTGTATATTGTTAGATAGGTTTTTTTTTTTTCTTGGGAGAGTGCATGTGATCAGCACATGGCCAATCAGCACTGTCCAAACAGAGGTCAGGGGATTTCCATCCTCCTAGAGCAGAAAGAAAACTCCTACAAGCTTTACCCAGTGCTCGGCTGGACACAGATAGAAGCCACAAGACTGCTGATGAGAAAAGGTATTCAGCAGTTTATATTTACTAAAATAATTGCACTTCCATGTTCTGTGTACTATGTGAGGCCAGATATAGTGAATGCAGGGTCCTGGGGTTTAGTGACACTTTAGAAGTGATCAAGGCATTTGTACACTTATCAGGACACAGGAGAGTGTACTCTCCATACCACTAAATTAGAATTATGATCAGAACACCGGTCATTTTTTGATTGTCCTGTTTGCCATTATCATCAAAAGTGAAAGAAAATCCCAAATTTTGGGTTGATATCAGAACACCAATAGTGGGGATATCTTCCAATAGAGATATTAGTTTTGTTGACACACCTGGATTCCCTCACTTTGCAGGGATTTTCTCTTGATTCCTGTTTTGATTATGGGCACTCATGAGTGCCCTGAAACACTGATGTCCTCAGTTAAAATCCCAAAGAGGACACTAACTATTTGGAGTTTGCATTTTCTCCCTGTTCTTGCAGAGGTTTCCTTCCACACTCCAAAGACATGCTGGTAGGTAAATTTCTCATGTCTCGTTTGCCCCTAATATGCTAGGAGCTTAGCTAGAGAGAGCAATTTTAGAACACTAAGTTGCTGTCAGGGGCGGACTGACCATTTGGAAACTCGGACTCTGCCCGAGGGCCTGGGGTCAGTAGGGGGCCCCATGAGATGCCCCTGGTACCTTTTTCATAGGCTTTTTTGAGTTTGGGCATGGACACAGGGGCCCTATGATCCCCTATTGCCCGGGGGCCCCATGAGTTGTCAGTCCGCCCCTGGTTGCAGTTGTACTTTGTGTTTCACCAAACTATCAGGCTGAATGGGTTAACACTACTTCACCTCCATGTAGCAGGGGGGACCTGACAAGCAGAAGGAGCTCAAGACACTTGGAATTATGGTGTCAAAACCAATAAACTATCAGACTACAATTCCTAAGGGAGACAGTGATAAGGAGGAGAAAGAGCAGTATTTTTTGGGGCTGAATACTGTGTTACTTCTTCTTGCTGCAAGTGGAGAAGGATCTGGGGGTTCTGGTAGATCACAAGCTTAACCTCCCAGGCGGTGTTCCCGAGTGTAGCTTGGGGTAAAGTTTCAGTACCACAAGCGGTAACCCCGAGCTACACTCGGGCTTACCATGCGGCGTTGCTCAGGGATTCCCTGCAGCGCTTACGTTGTCCTTCGCTCCCACGATGTGTCCCCTGCCGATGACGGCATCCGGCTTCCGTGTTTCGGTTCCTGCGAGCGTCGGGACGTACGGGGGCCGGAACGGCGGCAAATTTAAAAATTTTTTAAACTGTCATTTTCTTAGTAATGAATTTGACATAGTAAAACATTACTGTATCAAACCATTTCACATACATTTTGTCCCTAGTGCTTTTTCCTGCGCCCTGCCTGCATTTTGACTGTTCTTTCTGCCTGGAAACTTAGAAAAGTCCATGGCGTCCAAAAAGCATCCCTTTTGGTCAAAAGCGGTTTTAGACCAGCTAGAGAACAGCGATAGTAAATCAGAACCACTTGCAGAATTGAGTGATAATGATTTGTGGGGAAATTCATCATCAGACACTGAAAACGATTTTGGCGCTATACTTGGCGCTATATTTCAAATTTCAGTGTTTTTGGTTTGATTATATTATTGAATTAAATTTATTATTATTACATTATTATTTTTATGATTCTTTATTATATTATAATTTATGATTTTGTGTTTCAAGTTTTAGCCTACCCGGGATGTTTACTAGACTCTTATACGGACAGATTTCAGTGAGTTATTCCTAAAAATGACAGGCCTACAATAAAAAAAATACATATTTCCATGCAAAAAAATGTACCGCATTCAGCATAGAAATATGGACATAATCAGACCGCCAGGGAGGTTAATAACAGCATGAAATGCAAAGCTGCGGTTTCTAAAGTGAGCAAAATCCTCTCTTGTATTAAAAGAGGTATAGACTCCAGAGAGAGAGATATCATATTACCCCGGTACAAATCATTAGCAATACCTCATCTGGAATATGCAGTTCAGTTTTGGGCACCAATTCACAGAAAGAACATTGGGGAACTGGAGAAAGTGCAGATAAGGGCAACCAAACTGATAAGAGGCATGGAGGAGATCAGCTATGAGGAAAGATTAGAGGAACTGAATTTATTCTCTCTTGAGAAGAGGAGATTAAGGGGGGATATGATCAACATGTATAAATACATCAGTGGTTTATATTGTGAACTCAGTGCAGAGTTATTCACCTTGAGGTCAGAGGACAAGGGGGCACTCTTTACGTCTGGAGGAAAAGAAATGTAATCTCCAAACACGGAAAGGTTTCTTCACAGTGAGAGCTGTTAAAATTTAGAATAGACTCCCTCAAGAGTTGGTTCTGGCCAGCTCAGTGGATTGCTTAGAAACACAGAATATAACTGGATATGAATATTTATAGGTAAATTTGATCCAGAGAATATCCGATAGCCTCTGAGGGGATCAGGAAGGAATTTTTTTCCCTGCAGGAGCAAATTAGATCATGCTTTGCTGTTTTTTTTGCCTTGCTCTGGATCAACTGTGGGTATAGTATTATAACTTTTTTTTTATGGTTGAACTGGATGGAGTTTTGTCTTTTGTCAGCCAGACTAATTATGTAACTATGACGGGAATGTGCACATCACTATTCTTAAAGTGTTACATAACCCACAACAGTAAAATCAGTCAGTATATGCAGTAAAGCATGCTTGATATACTCACTGTGCAACCTAAGGGGTTAATCCTCTGCATTGTGTAATAAGGCTGTTTGATCCTGACTCCACTGATCTTCCCCTTCTTCCAGTGTTCCCCTCTTATCTCCTAATAAGACATATTGTGTGGAGTCACTCTGCACATGCTCAGTTTGGTGTGTATTGCTAGATCGTTTTTCTTTCTTGGGAGAGTGCATGTGATCAGCACAGGGCCAATAAGCACTGTCCAGACCGAGGTCAGTGGTCCTGAATCCTCCTAGAGCAAATGAAAACTCCTCCTACAAGCTTTAACATGTGCTCTGCTGGACACTGGCAGAAGTTACAAGACTGCTCTAATTGCTGATGAGAAAAGTTATTTAGCAGTTTATATTTACTAAAATAATTCCATGTTCTGTGTGCTGTGGGAGACCTGATATAGTGAATGCAGGGTCCTGGGTTTAGTAACACTTTAAGTACACGCCAACCTGCAACAAGCCTGAGGCCTGAGACAGGAAGGGGAGCGCTATTAACCTGTGTGCTGGGGACCAGAGTCACTTCATGCAGATTCAGAAGTGAGCTAACATCTAAACAGTCAGAACAAAACAGCTATATTTCTAGGACTAATTAGAGGGCATTGATGCCATTAACCTTTTGCTGCTAGCAGGGAATGAGTATATAGGGACTGGCCATCCAACTAGCAGCCTTATTCAATGCATGCTGACTTTATTTGGACTGTACTTATGTGCACCAGCATAAAGACCAGGCCCCAACAATAGATGGCTGAAAAACTAGTGCTAGGGACTGCTTAGCCAGATAGCTGCTTCACAAGAAATTTTACCTATTGTCTATAGTAAGAGGTACCTCTTTAGGGATACTTATATTTCACCATAGCCTTTCATATAGGGTGCACTCTAAAGCAGTTATAGCCTGCTGGTTACAGAAAAGTTATTGTAGCACTGATCACCATTGCTGTTACTGTTCACCTATGCCATTGATTATTGATTTATGGATTACCAGGTTTACTTTAATCTAGCCATATGGAACTCTTTTCTAATCTGCTATAACATAGTGATTACCACAAAAACATTTGTCAATGAACTTTGATTGACTTAATTCTCTCATTGCTCCTTTCTGTATATACTGCCATTTACTTCAACATGCGACAATATATTGGGTTCCTTAACCACTAACCAGTCTTATTTGCTTTCAGATACTGAAACTTAGTTGTGGACAGTTATTTATATTTGTGCTTTCATAAGAAATGCAGTAAACACAACCTGGTGTATCGGTGTGGCCGAGGTTGTACATAGAGTTGAGGCAAAAGAAGAGAGAACCCAATTTACCAAGTGGTTTCTGTGGCGGAAATGTGTATGTGTGGGACCTTCAATTGTAAGATCCTTGAGGGCAGGGGCTCATGTGAATGAACAGAGAATAAAACAATGTGTAAATTGGTAGCTCTGTAGTAAAAATTACAGTAGGAATCATTCCTCTGTCACAAAGTCACTGAATCAGCTATAGCTCTTTTCGCGTCATTTCCTGTACTGAGCAGTGCTGGTCACTCAATCTTGCCTGGTCAGTTTATCCCATCATTAATATTGTGCTCTGTAATATATAATAGTTGTGGGTCACGGCTGATATTTTATATAAGAGACTTTGATCTCAGTTTCTCCTTTGAATGGCGGCAGTGGAGCCCTTCACTGATAGTTCTGGCTTTTTGCCTGAAAATAATTGATTTGGTTGTTGGAAAGTCAGGACACTGGAGGTTTCCATTGTGAAAGATGTGTGTTGTCGCTCAGCCTCAGGATTTATGTGAAACTATTCATAGTATATGATTTGGTCTTTGCTCTTTGAACTAAAGTCTTTTGCCTTTGGTCAAATATTGCATTACTCTCATTGACAGCACTTGTCACAGCAGCAATCCATTCTCCAGGCTCCTTTCCAAAAATGAGTTTTGTGTTTTCCGATAAAAAGAAAAAGCTTATAGTTGGCTCTTAAACTTCACATTTTTCCAATTTTTTTTACTAGTTTTATTCAATGGGTGCCTAGATTAGAACAGCAGACCACTGACCGCCACTGTACTGGTTTATCAAATTCCTAACAGAAATGCTTCTTTTTATAATTGGTTGGTATCCATCTTTACTGAATCAGCAAAGGAGAATGTCACCAGCACACTGAGGATCACCAATATGGGGCCAAAAGTTTTAATGAATGATCACATAGTTACAGCAAGGCAATATTTCGGAGTCTAGCAGGACCCCTTCATCAGGCATGTGTTCGGTTCCAGCCAACAGTCGCTGCAGCACCCACTTATACACACAGCCATTTTAACACAGGATTTGTGCGTTTGGATTGCATCTTGCATCTTTACTGAATGCCCCCAAAATCGGTGACACTTACAGGTCTATCTATCTAAAATTCCTCCCACAGCCATCATGAATAATCAGCATATTGTTGCTAATATGTTTGTCATATGATCATCAAAGTCATCACGTGGTCATAATGCACTGATTTAATGCAGTTTATTTTAGGAAAATACCACATTATGACCACTAGATGAGATGACAATCATAGGAAACAAACAGACACAATACAGTAATTATTTGTGAAATTTAATTTTTTTTATAAATAGACCCCTAAAGTAGGTCTGTCTCCACAGGGTCACTTGTAAAGAGTCCTGGGCTGTAAAAGAAGATCATGTATACTTACTTTTCCAAGTGTTCAAATGCTGCCACTTTTCTGTTCTGAAGCTACTGCAAATTTTCCACATTTCTGGGTGTGTAAAATATCTGCTCCCCCTACTGCACATTTTTTCTTGTGCCAGCTTGTACACCAATACAGGACGTGCATGCTAATGGAAGGAACCACTGTGTGTGACAGGAGGGGCAGGTATTCAACACACTTGAAAGAAGAGAAATTTGAAGACAAGAAGGTATACACTATATTCTTTTAGCCCTGGTTCACATATGTGCGTTTCTTTGGTCCGCGTTTTGTGCGGGCACAAGAGCCCTTTCATTTGAATGGTCTCCCGTGCCCCGGGACACGCAGGGAAGAAGTCCCTGCACTTCTTAGTAGCCAGCTCTAGGAGGCTAGTTGGTGGAAGTTGTTGCATAACCCTATCACCATAGGGTCACTTGCCCCCTGGGCTTTAAGCCCTGGTTCACATATATGCGGCCGTGCAGACCGCATTTTGTGCGGGCACAAGAGCCCTTTCATTTGAATGGACTCCTGTGCCCCGTGACACACAGGGAAGAAGTCCCTGCACTTCTTCTAAAAACACAGTACGGTTGTGTTTTCCAGTGCTGGCGGCGTGCCATTAGAACTAATGGTACCCACCCGCGGGTCCGCATTACTCTGTGCGGGTGGTGCAGCTGCATGGATTTTCGTGCGGATCCGCAGCGGCACATATGTGAACCAAGCCTAAATATGCAATTTTAAAGCAGGAGAAGCCAAAGACAGCAGGCAGGGGTTATTACCATTACAGGAGATGGCAGTGATCATAACCCTTGCAAAGTGCAATAAAACTTTCCTATCTAGATTACAAAACTACAAATGCAATATGTATATTCCCTAGCTCTTCCTTGGCAGCATATTGCTTGCTACAAAATGACAGGTGCTCTTTATTTGAAGATGTCATCTTTAATGTCTTATCAAAGATAGATGACATGAAATTCTTCTGATGGAATCGGCAAGAGATATTTCTTTTTCCGCTTATGTCATATGCCAGCACACCTGCAGCTCTGGGTTCCATCTCTTGCCATCAGGGAGTGCGTATACATGGAAAAGCAATTTCAATGCACTCATTGCTCATCGTAATAGGCTGATTTTGGTACACTATTATATCCTTCTGATGCACCTGTCACTAGAGTGCTTTTAAAGAACCAGTAAATGTTTCCCAGATTTCTAAAGCAAATTAATATAAGTGCAAATTAAATCTACAGTCTGATGGAAAATATCATCAAATGCATTTTTCTTCCCCGTTCTAGGGCTTTCTTACAACACAAAAACCTGCACAATCCTTTATTACACTGCCACTTACTGATAATGTATTTACATATCCTGCAATATAGGTTCAGCTGCTTATCTTAGGGAACCGATTGAGGGGCTGATTGCTAATATGTGCAATAAGAAGTCTTCAAATCATCATTGTGGTCAGAGAATTCACGGATATTTTTTTTTTCAACATGTTCATCCACTACAGAAATTCTCAAGAGATGCTTTTTCTACTACTTTTCAGTAGCATTTTTTTGCCCTGTAAAATTATTCTTCGGGCAAACACTTGAAGCATATCTAAACCAAGGAAGAAAAATTTATTTTATTGTACCTTCGAATCCTTAGATGTTATTGCTGCACCCATTCCATGCTTTTTTTCTCCCTTTATTTTCACCTGGTAATACTGCCATCAACACACTTCCTGTTCTGACAACACTCACTCTACTGTAGTGTGTAGAGAAGCAGTGTTGTCACTCTAGGCTGCTCTCCAGATTTGGTCTGAAAACACCTTCCCCTTTCCTCTTCTCCATAAGTAGAGAAGGGATCTCCAAAGACAGCTTGACAATTTGAGCTGGGAGGAGAATTTTGGTGAGAGGAGCGGATTTTTGCTGGAAGGGGGGATTTTGGGGAGGGAGTGAGGATTTGTGTAGGAGGGGGAAATGATCTGTACTTTGGGGGATGGTATTTTGGGGATGTGGTGTGTGCAGGGAGGGTGGACATTGGTGGTGGTGGGGGGGGAGGGTGTGGTGCTGGGAGGAGGGATTTTGGGGAGGGAGTGAGGATTTGTGCAGGAGGGGGAGAGGATCTGTACTTTGGGGGAGGGGATTTTGAGCAAGGGGTGAGTGCAGGGAGGGTGAACATTGGTGGTGGTTGGGGGGGGGGGGGGAGTTGTGCTGGGAGGAGGGATTTTGGGGAGGGAGTGATTATGTGTGGGAGGGGAGAGAAATGTGCTAGGAGGGAGGATTTTGGGTGAGAGGATTTTTGCTGGGACGGATTTTGGGGGGGAGGATTTGTGCTTAGAGGGGAGATGGGGGTTGTGCTATGAGGAGGGATGTTGGGGGGGGTTTGTTCTAGAAGGAGGGATTATGGGGGGAGTGATTTGTGCTGGAAAGGCATTTGTGGGGGGGTGGGGGGGGTGCTGAGAGGAGAGATTTTGGAGGGGTAATCGTGCCAAAAGGGAGAATTTGGAGAGGAGAGGGTTTATGGCAGAAAGGGGAAATGAGTAGAGAGAGAGATTTGATCTGGGAGGAGGAATTTGGGGAAGGAAGGAATTGTGCTGGGGAAAAAGGATTTTTGTTGGGGGGGGATTATGGAGGGAGAGGATTTGTGCTAAGAGGAGGTATTTTTTGGTGGGTGAGGGAAACTGCTAGGAGGGAGCATATTGGGTGAGAGGCTTTTTAATGGGAGAGATTGGGGAGGGGGAATTTTGTGTATGGAGGGGGGATTGTGCTAGGATGAAGTATTGGGCAGGGGATAATTTGTGGGATTATGGGGGGAGAATGATTTTTGCTGGAAAAATATATTTTTTTGGGTGGAGGTTTGTGCTGGGAGGAAGGATTGGGTAGGAGGAGAGATTTAAACTGAGAGGAGGGATATGGAGAGGGAAGGAGTTTTGCTGGGGAAGAGGATTTTTTGCTGGGGAGGATTATGGTGGGAGAGGATTTGTATTAAGAGGAGTGATTTTGGGATGGTTGGTGGGGGTGAAGATTTGAGTTGGGACAGGGCTCTTGAAAGGCATGGGATCTGTGCTGGGAGAAGGGGTTTTGGGTGGAAGAGAGGATTTGTGGTTTGGAGATTCCATCTTGAGTGTACAAAGACACATGTACAGTAGGTGTGCCCCAGGTTTAGCTGGGAGTTTAAGGACATTGTCATTTTATAGTGTGGGGTTTATACTGTGCTTGTTTTTTATGTTGAGTTTATTTTGATAAAATTATAGTTGTATTAAAGTATTTAAGGAGTTCATTGTAGCTTTGTGTTTTTTTTTCTTTATTTGAGATCTAGGATTTCTGCAGTCAGGAATAATTAATCCCAGGTGAAGTTAAGTAGCATCACATAAGTGTTGGAAGAACATCATGATTTCATAGGATCCATTATGTTCCAAGATGTTTCTTGTTTGAATCTGACTAATGATGTTTTCAAAGGTGCATCTGAAACACAACAAAAATGTCTAATAAGGAAGACAACCCATTTAAAACCTCATTTATATTAATAACCATTCTGTGTAATGGCCTAAACGACAGGCACCTGTTAGACAAATCGCCTTCAGGTGTTGGAGTTTGAGAAGCAGAGCATGCTGGGTGAAAATGAGTTCATGTTAACTACAGAGAGCGTTTGGTTGTTTTTCAGCAACCAATATCCATTATGATTTTGTAGTATAATGCTTAGAAAGGCTGACATTTCTGCTTGATTCACCCATGAACTTTTGGCAGCAAGATTTCGATACTTGTCATACTGGGAAAAGGCCATTATAAGGGTATCAAGTAGAGCCCGTGAAAGTCGGCATACATTAATTCATGACATGCCACGATGTAGAGCAACAGTTTAATTACCCTAAAAAGATATAGCCTTGGTGTGCCTGTTGGCCTGGATACAGTGGGTGAGATTAACAAAAGGAGGGTTTTTTTTAGCACTAACCGTGCCAAATCATGATGTATTACTATATGTTTCTATTGTTTCTCTATTCTACATATGAAGATAATGTCCAATAGCATGTGTCAGAATAATCAAGTTAAAAATTGTTCTAAAACGTATACCATCACCACAGTGGCGTAGAGTACTGTAGTAAAGGAGTGCCGAGTAGCACTGTAGGAATGGAAGGGGTGGTGGATGTGAATGGACCAACAGCTCACTACTATCATGCAAAGACTTTATGATGCCAAGCAATGCCAAGCTGCGGTTTCTAAAGCGAGCAAAATCCTCTCTTGTATTAAAAGAGGTAAAGACTCCAGAGAGAGAGAGATATCATATTACCCTGCCCTCACTTATTTGCCGATCTCCTCCACTCTCCTGCCACTCCATCCCCCACAGTTATTTCCTCCTGAACCACTCTCCCCTCCCTCCTAGATTGTAAGGAGCAGGGCCCTCGAACCCCTCGTGTATTGTATTGTATTGTTACTGTGCTGTCTCGTGTACTGTCTCCCATTATAATGTACAGCACTGAGCAAACTCTTGGTGCTATATAAATACTTTATAATAATAATAATTTTACTCCTGTACAAATCATTAGTAAAACCTCATCTGGAATATGCAGTTCAGTTTTGGGTTACCAATCACAAAAACATTGGGGATCTGGAGAAAGTACTGAGAAGGGCAACCAAACTCATAAGAGGCATGGAGGAGCTCAGCTATGAGGAAAGATTAGAGGAACTGAATTTATTCTCTCTGGAGAAGAGGAGATTAAGGGGGGATATGATCAATATGTATAAATACATCAGTGGTTCATATAGTGAACTCGGTGTAGAGTTATTCACCCTGAGGTCATCACAGAGGACAAGGGGGAACTCTTTACTTCTGGAGGAAAAGTAATGTAATCTCCAAACACAGAAAGGTTTGTTCACAGTGAGAGCTGTGAAAATATGGAATAGACTCCCTCAGGAGTTGGTTCTGGCCAGCTCAGTGGATTGCTTTAAAAAAGTCCTGGATTCTTTCTTAGATACACAGAATATAACTGGATACTAACATTTATAGGTAAGTTGATCCAGGGAATATCCGATTGCCTCTCGGGGGATCAGGAAGGAATTTTTTCCCTGCAGGAGCAAATTGGATCATGCTTTGCTGGGATTTTTTGCCTTCCTCTGGATCAATTGTGGGTACAGGATTATAACTTTTTTATTTAATGGTTGAACTGGATGGACTTTTGTCTTTTTTCAGCCAGACTAACTATGTAAAACTATGTAAAATTGTTTTGCAACACATTTATTTATTTGTTGCGCAAAGTGCCTAATAAGTGTGCATATAGAAATTGAGTCACCAATTTTTATCAATCCCCTGAATTACATCCTTCTTCCTTTCTTCTTTATGCCACTTTGCTGTTATAACATAGGACAGTGAGCTGTCAGCCAATAGAAAAAAAAATCCAGCCAACCAGGAAAGAAATACTTCATGTAATTATATCCAATCAGCTTTTCTGCTGCTGTAGAAATTGGACTTCTAAAGGTAATGTGGAGTCTTACAGCTGCTATCTAGCCATGGGTAGAGAGATATAATGGCAGAAATGGTGCATAAAAATCAACATTTATGAACAGGTAGTGTTAGATGGAATATCAAAAGGAATGGTAAGGGTCACATTAAGAGCTTGAACTAAAAAATCATTTGTGAAGGTTCCATAAAAGTGTCCTCTAAAGTCAAGCCACATCTTTTGTACTGTCTTACTTTTAAAAGATGCAACTTAGGAGGGGGCTTAAATTGGCCAAATGTGATGTAGTCACGTGACAGCGAAATACAATTTTTTTTTTTTTCCCAAAAAAAGAGGTGTTTATTGAAAACCAAACACACAGATTGATACAAGACAGAATAAAAATTCAAACGGGTTGAACATAGGGCATATGGCAAAACATATATCATACAGAAGAGCATGAAATCCAATGCAGAAATGAACAAATTGGATGAGTAAAACCACGGCAAGGTTGTGCCTGCAATATTCCAGTGTGCTTGTCAAACGATTAGAGCAAGGAGGCACCAGGCGTTCTACATTAATGTCTCAAAGTATGGTGCTATGGAGGAAAGGAGGGTGCGTACAGTATCTAAGCAGAAGTCCATACTAAAGGTTTGAGATAGTGGAGGTGGCGGAGAGCGTATATGGGAGTAAATTGTCATGGAAATCGCTAATGGGAAAGGAGATAAGATGTTGACATCATGCCTAATGCTCTGCGGGATAATTATCTGGAGCTTGGACAAGCATAAGAGAGGAGAAAAAAAAAGAGGAAGGAGAGAAGCGCAAAGGAAAGAAAGAGAAAGAAAAGGAAAGAAAGAGAAAGAAAAGGGGAAGAAAGAAAAAAAAAAAAAGGGGGGGGGGAGGGAAACACGTAGGTAGAAGGGAGTGAGGGAAGGGGTGACTGCAAAAATTATTTGATCATCAATACGGGTCATATCAGGTGCGGTAGAAGTCTAAATGAACATTAGTGTCAAATAAATGTGGGATGTACACGGAGGAGGGGGAGTATGTTGACCACCATCGGGTCAAATACAACTGAGTTACAACAGTAGGGAATCTAAGTCAATTCAAACAGGTTGGTCCATCAGAGATCGATATGCGGGGGTAGTCAGAAAATGAGTCCAACAGGCCCAAGTGTGGGAAAATTTTGTAGGGGTATCAAGTGCAGTCGCAATCAGTTCTTCCATAACTGCCGTTTTTCCCACTCGGGTGAGCCAATCGCGTATAGAAGGGGGGTGTGTGGAACCCCACAGGACAGGGATGCAGAGTCTGGCTGCATTGATCATGTGCATAGCTAAGGATTTGAAATACTGCCCCCCGGAAAGGGAAGAGTGGTGGAGGAGGAATTGAGCCGGAGAGAAATCCACAGGCAAGGTTGTTACAGACACCACTAGCCTGTGCACTTCTTGCCAAAACGGTTGCAGAACAGAGCAAGACCACCAGATGTGAAGGAATGATCCATCTGAGGTCCCACATCTCCAACAACTGTCGGGGAAAGCGGGGTTGAACCGATGAATTTTCCAAGGGGTTCGGTACCATCTCGAGGCTATTTTGTAGCCATTTTCCTGAGTCGAGACGTTGAGGGAGCATTTATGGGAATGCTTAAATACCCGGTCCCAGTCTAAGTCCAATAGGTTAGTTTCAAGATCTCTATTCCACGCTCGACATGATGGGAGGGAGTCATAAGTCCGATTCTCCAGTAGGAGGGGATAGATCTCCGAGATCAGGTGCTTACGTGGTTCAGCTTTAGCGCAGATAGTTTCAAAAGGGGTAAGAGAACGGCCCCAGTCGAAAGGGGGTTTCAGTGAAAGCAGATAGTGTCTAATCTGAAAATATGCCCAAAAAGGGAAATTGCGGACACCTAGACTTTCAGTCAGTTCTCTGAGTGTTTTCACCTTGCCTTTGTGGAGAAAATGTTTCACCAAGATCTGTTCATGCGGCCAAAATTTCAGTAAGAAGTCCTTGTGCATTCCTGGAGGGAAATCAGGATTGAGACGAATAGAGGTTAACGGGTTGGGAGTTTCGGAGATGGATGCAAATTTACAGGCCACGCGAAAAGTTTTTAAGGTAGGCCCCACCAAAGGGTGAGTGATAAGGGAATGAGGCGTGTGCTGCGGCAGAAGCCAAGGAATCGATGCCAGGGGTAAGGGTGAGCATGCATCTTCTATATATATCCAGTCCTTGGAGGCAGTGTGAACGTGCCAATCAACTACCCATGAAAGGTGACATGCCCAGTAGTAGCGGTGAAAGTCAGGGAAGCCAATTCCACCTCTAAGCTTAGGAAGGGTCATTTGGGAGAAAGCAATGCGCGGACGCTTATGATGCCATAGGAATGATGAGCAAAGTCTTTTGCACGACATAAAAAAGACAAGGGGTAAATGAATTGGCAATGTTTGGAAGAGATATAGAAGGCGAGGAAGTATATTCATTTTGATTATTGCTGCCCTTCCAAACCAAGAGAAGGAAGGACGATGCCATTTATCAAGGTCTTCCTGCAGAGAGCGCAGAGCGGGAAGGAAATTTTTCACATAGAGGTCGTCCAGATTACGGGTGAGCTGAATACCGAGATAGGTTAAGGATTCCTTCTCCCAATGGAATGGGAATGGGAGCTCACAGGAGGAGACAAGCTCAGCAGGCAGGGTAATGTTAAGGGAAGCAGACTTGGAGAAGTTAATTTTAAAATTCGATAAGAATCTGAAGAGGGCAAAATCCTTCAGTAGGTTGGGCAAGGTGATGTGAGGATCAGCAAGAAATAGGAGAATATCGTCTGCGTAGGCTGCGAGCTTGTAATCTTTGTCCGCCACCCTAATCCCCTTGATATCGGAATTCGAGCGAATTTTCCGTAGCAAAGGTTCAAGGGAGAGGACAAACAGGAGCGGGGAGAGGGGGCATCCTTGCCGTGTGCCATTCCTTAGATGAAAGGAATTTGATAAATGACCGTTCACCCTTACTCGAGCTGTCGGATCGGAGTATAGGGCCATTATGAAGTTAAGCATCTTCTCGCCTAAACCCAGTGCTACTAGAGATGCCTTCAGGAAGTCCCACGCAATCCTATCGAAGGCCTTTTCTGCATCCAGGGAGAGAAAAAAACCAGGAGAGTTAGACTTATGGAGCCAATGGTTAAGGTTAAGGGCCTTAATGGTATTGTCCCTTGCTTCTCTCCCAGGGACAAAACCCACTTGGTCTAGGTCAATCAGGGAGGGGAGCAGGGGAAGAAGACGATTAGCGATGATCTTCGCGAATAACTTGATGTCCACATTCAGCAAGGAAATGGGTCTGTAATTAGAGACCTGGGTGGTATCTTTCCCACTTTTAGGGATAACTGTGATGTGAGCCTCCAAAAGGCGGTTTTGCGATCGGGAAGGATGAGAGAGAGTATTAAAAGCCAAAAGAAATGGGACACTCAGGATATCCAGGAAAGATTTATAGTAAGCTACTGGAAAACCATCAGGGCCCGGACTCTTACCCGGTTTCATCTGTTTTGTCGCGGACTGAAGCTCAGTTAAGGTCAGGTCCCCTTCCATAGCCTGAACCAAATCTTCGGAGAGGGCGAAATACAATTTTTGTTAGTCATGATGTGATATGACAGTGGAAGGAAATTTTCTGTGCTAAACGCTCAGTGGGAACAACATATGGAGCATTATGTTGTCTATGAACTTCCATAGATAGAAGAGGTGAAAAGATGCAAATGACACTGGATGGTTTTACATCTAGCATGTACACACCGATTTGTAGTGGCACCAAAAGTGGTGTTTTATTGCAGTGCCACTGCTACAGCCAAATAACGTGTTACCTGGATCTGTATTGAGATTTAGTGTCTGATACATCAAGAATAGAAAAGTCAATGCACACTGAAAAACAACTACAATTACAGGTATTCAATACCTCTTAGGGCTCATGCACACATGTAAACCGTGTACCAGGGTGGGCTCCCCAGGATACAGTGAAGTCACGAACGAGGAAAGCAACCCCAACACCAGCTTTTGCCACAACAGAATTTTACTTAGATATGGCAAATAAACACAACCACAAATGCTGGGAACATACAATAAATTTACATACACCCAGCCCAAAGGCTGAGACCCTTGTGCTGCACAGCACGGCGCCTTCTGATGGATGAAGGTAGAAAGTGTAGTAATTTACCTACTGGCGGGCACAACTAAGCTGCCACACCTTACCTGTTATTACCCTAAAAGAGCAGGAATCAGTGTATGGGTGTATGGTATGGGCTAGCCTGCGGTGCAGCACAACAGCTTACAATCTTACACAAATCTACAGTATTCCCCCTCCCATAACTGGTCCTGTAGCATGTGCCTGAGTATTCCTTCTGAGCAAAATGCCAGTCTGGCTTGAGTTTGTGGGATTTTATCAGCTTTCCAATGTGAAATGTTGCTGTAAGTTATGAAGTCCTTCCAATGATCAGTAACAACACTTGTGGCCTGACACAAACAGAGACACTAACTAACTATAGGCCTGGTCTCAGTCTATAGGCACCAACACTGAAATGAGGTGCGTGCACGATCTTACTGACCCGGGTCTGCTTTGCATCCGCTGGTGACTCTGAACAGAACAAATATCTCTCCAGCAAGCATGCGGTATCGCAGTGTATGTTGCTTCGTTCCTCTGCTCTCATCAGCATTCCTGGCAGCAATCTTCCTTTCTCTGAACAGGATCAGGGTCTTGGACACCATCAGCTTCACTTAGCTGCAGCTCTGGTTACTGAGGGATGCCCTCACACCTGGATGCCATCAGATTCTCTGCTCACCCGGCTCCTTCATTCACCATCCTCCAAACATGGCTCCTCTCTCTCTCTCTCTCTCTCTTCTTCCTGTTCTCTCAACTCTGAGTGAAAACCCCACCTCTTCATGAATATAGAAATATCTATGCAGTCTAAGACTGTGTTAGGAAAACTATCTCAGTTTGACTTGGTGTCAGCCTTTTGCATTGCCCTTACAGCAGGGTTGGAGTGTGAGAGATGAAAGCAGCACAAGCAGAGAATCAGTCCATGTGTTGATGACAAGAAGCATGCTCATAGAAGGAAAGATCAGTGTGACAGAACGTATTAAGCTGCGTCAAATTTCACTGTCCAATCACAGGATAGATAGCATCCAGGATGACCTGGGCTCTCAGAAAGTGGGTTGTAGAATGCTGGCCATCAGATTGAGGACATCTAGTGGCAGAAGAGAGCACTACAAGTGAAATCTCTGGATTAATGGTAAATATTGCTGTAAAATGTGTTTTTATTTTAATTTTACCTTTTAACTGGCTATTCAAAGTTATGATTCTTGCATAAGAAAGAGACGAAAAACAATTAATGTAAATGGACAACATCCAATTACTTCTGTTTACATCCACAAAAATGGAAAAGGATGCAGACCATTTCCATTTTTCAGTGGACATAAACTGACTGAGATGTAAATGGATGCACTATATGTTTACATTCACCAGTCCATAGACATGTATTGTGGTTTAGACTGGGTCTGTCTGAAAAATCAACATATGGACTAAATGCCTGTGTGAAAGGGCCCTAATACAACAACTGGTAAGTTTCAATATACACTCACCGGCCACTTTATTAGGTACACCTTGTTAGTACCGGGTTGGATCCACTTTTACCTTCAGAACAATCTTAATTTTTCATGGCATTGATTCAACAAAGTATTGGAAACATTCTTCAGAGATTTTGGTCCCTATTGACATGAGTTACTGTTGCCTTTCTGTCATCTTTCTGTCTGCCCATTCTCCTCTCAACAAGGCATTTTCATCCACACAACTGCTGCTCACTGGATATTTTTTCTTTTTCAAACCATTCTCTGTAAACCCTAGAGATAGTTGTTTGTGAAAATCCCAGTTGATCAGCAGTTTTTGAAATACTTAGACCAGCCCATCTGGCACCAACAACCATGCCATGTTCTGAGTCACTTTAATCCCCTTTCTTCCCCATTCTGATGCCTGGTTTGAACTCCAGCAAGACACCTTTACCACATCTAGATGCCTAAATGGATTGAGTTGCTGCCATGTGATTGGCTGATTAGCAATTTGTGTTACTAAGTAATTGAACAGGTGTACCTAATAAAGTGGCCAGTGAGTGTATTTCATCTTTATTCTTGGGTTTAGATACATTTTAATCAAAGGTGCCCATACCATTGTACCATTATGAGGGGTATGTATACCACTGGCTAAGAAACATGCCAACACTTTGCTCTCAAAAGAACTCAGTGTTTTTTCATCATTTTTGTTCACATGTTACAGGGTTAAATTTAAGAAAATTATCTTTCCTCACCTAGCCAATAGTTCTCAAACTTCATAATTCCAAAGAGAGAGTAGAAATGCCCGGTGAGAAGAAGGAGGCCAGGAATTAATTGCACACTTCTGTTATATTCAAAACACTTTCTGAGAGATAAGACGAGGCAGAAGACTTAGCTGTCCTCCCAGTAGACACTGGGGGAGAAATAAAGGTCAGATACCTTCATTTATATTCACGCTTGCAGCAGGAAAAATATGTTCCCTTAGAATTCAGGATGAATTCACAAGGTGCGAGCCTACCAGACAAGGACCATGGGAATCATATCAATTGGACTTGTGTATTGATTTCTTGGAGTCTTGATTAACTACAACAGACGTAGAAGAACATACAGCGTGTGATATCGCTGACCCTCGCGTTCGGTTGAATGTAGAATAATGCTAGTCGTCCCATGTAATATTTATTTATGGGAAATAATGAAACTGCAACCCATTCAGGATATCCGTGGTGTTATAAACATGTCAGGCATACAGAGAAGCATATTGACCATTTCTGTTTTATTCTCGGTGACACCTCCAGGTCACTAGCTTGCCAAACTTCGATTGTGTTCAGACCTGCTGTGTTTCTGTTGATTGTATTGGGTGCTTTTTATGGCAATGGATTTTTTTTTTTTATTTTGCTGTGCAATTCTAAAATGAAAAATGTCAGAATATTGTTTGTATGTTGCAAGCAGTCAGCTTTGAAAATGTGCCATAGAAATATATAGAAAGCATATTACATTCAAGACACAAAGCTTAGGCTACCTAGTTGTGCGAAATCCTCTGATTATTACTATCTATACCTATTATAGTCTGCTCTCTCTGCATTTAGGAAAGTGAATTCTATAAGAGCCTTTCTTGCAATGCATGAAACATTGAAAACCTTCCAAAAAAGAAAAAAAGTATCCTTTAACTACTTGCCTACAGGGCACTTATACCCCCTTCCTGCCAGGGCCAATTTTCAGCTTTCAGTGCTGTCGCACTTTGAATGATAATTGTGCGTTCATGCGATACTGTACCCATATAAAATTTTTTATCATTTTTTCACATAAATAAAGCTTTCTTTTGGTGGTATTTAATCGCCACTGGGTGTTTTATTTTTTGGGCTATAAACTATAAATATAAAATAAATAAAATTTTGCAAACGTGTAATTTTTCTCCTTCACTGATGTGCGTTGATGAGGCTGCACTGATAGGCAGTACTGATAGGCAACATTGATGAGGTGGCTCAAATAGTCCAGACTGATGGGCACTGATAGGAGGCACTGATAGGAGGCATTGATAGGCGGCAGTGATTATGCTGCACTGATAGGCGGCACTGATGGGCAGCACTGATGGGTGGCACTGCTGGGCACAGGTGGGTGGCACTGCTAGACACAGGTGACACTGCTGGGTGGCACTGATGGGCACAGGTGGGTGGAACTGATGGGTACAAGTGGGCAGCACTGCTGGGCACAGGTAGGTGGCACAGGTGAGCGGCACTGCTGGGCACAGATCATCAGTGCACTGATCATTAGTGCTCTGATGATCAGTGCCGATCACTTCTCTGACAATTTCCGGTTATTGGCAGTACCTTCCTCACGCTGTGACAGCGTGAGGAAAGCTCAGCCAAAAACCGGCAACTGCATTAACCGGTGATCTGCTGTGTCATTGGACACAGCTGATCACATGGTAAAAGGCCGGCATGATTGGCCATTTACCGTATTCGTAGGACACAGTGATCACCGATGGCGCTGGGTGCGTGTTCTGGAATGACCATTAGGGGATGCGCAGGGGGCGTGTTCTGGAATGATGTCCATGGTCGTTGTACCAGAACCAGACAACCGCTCTGTTGCCGACCTTTGGCTATAGCGCGGTAGGGAACTGGTTAAGGAATTCTATGGTCACAGCATACTCTTTCATTTTTATAACATCAGCATTGTAATTGTAGTAGAAATGCTAACAATAGTTGCATTTGACAATCCAATATAATCTCCTTTCATGTTGTGAGCGCTGCTTATCTTATGATCTTCTCTTTCAAAAATGTCCTGCATTCCCTGCATGCTTTGCAGCTTCTCCTCTGCTGTTTACTTTCAATTCCTGAGGACTACATATCCCATTGTACCTTGCTGCCTGCAAGCAGTGATTCTTGAACTGACTCCACCTCCTGAAATTCCTCCTCTCACCGCCTCTGTAGTTTAGAAGGCAGGCTCTTTGAAATGTGCGACACAGCAGATCCTACGCACAGGGCATAGTGAATACATGTCACAGAATTCAAGGAAATAAATATGTGTGGATCTTGAAGCAGTAAGTTTAACAACGTCAAGATTGTTTCTATTAATAGGTTAAGGATAGAAATGACTGAAATACAATGTGGAAATGAATATACAGTTTTACACTTTCACCAAAGGCTCTCTTTAATGAATGCTACATTGCAGAAAATGCCCCATTCGCAATGTACACTCAGCGCCCACTTTATTAGACACACATTGCTAATACCGGGTTGGATCCCCTTTTTCCTTCAGAACTTTCTTAATTCTTAGTGACATAGATTCAACAAGGTGTTGGAAACATTCCTCAGAGATTCTGGTCCCTATTGAGATGAGTTACTGTTGCCTTTCTATCATCTTTCTGTCTGCCCATTCTCCTCTGACCTCTGACATCAATGAGGCATTTTCGTCCACACAACTGCCACTCACTGGATATTTTCTCTTTTTCAGACCATTCTCTGTAAACCCTAAAGATGGTTGTACATGAAAATCCCAGTAGATCAGCAGTTTTTGAAATACTCCGATTAGCCCGTCTGGCACCAACAACCATGCCATGTTCAAAGTCACTTAAATCCCCTTTCTTCCCCATTCTGATGCTCGGTTTGAACATCAGCAAGTCGTCTTCACCACGTCTACATGCTTAAATGCATTGAGTGGTGCCATGTGATTGGCTGATTATCACTTTGTGTTACCAAGCAATTATACCGGTGTATCTAATAAAGTGGCCAGAGAGTGCACATTTTTCTAAGAGATGTCAGCAGTTAGTCACATTCTCAGTCAAAGATCAATTTATTAGTAACGTTTAAAATAGCTTAACCACTTGCCGCCCTGCCACTGTATATATACGTGTGCAGGGCGGCACTGGGGCGCAAAAGCACGTTTTAAAACGGGCTCCGCGCTCCCGACGTTTTCGCCGGCAGGGGGCGCGCGCGCTCCCGCCGACCCGCGGGTGACACCATTTGATCCCGGAGGGATCAATCATTCGATTTTAGCCAATGATGTCTGGCTGAAATCAGATGATCGGTCCCTGTCCTATCCTGTCCTGTGTTGACATTTACACAGGACAGGATATGATGTCATTCTTCTCTGCCTGGACACATTCCATTCCAGACAGAGAAGACATACAAACAGTGAGTAAAACAGCACATACCCACAGTTAGAACACACCTAGGACACATTTAACCCCCTGATCGCCCCCCCAGTTAACCCCTTCACTGCCCTGTCACCAGTGTCACAGATCAGTGAACCGATTTTTACTGATCACTGTATCAGTATCGCTGGCGACTTCCGATAGTGTTAGTGCCCCTCCCAGATAGCGCCAGTTTGCCCGCCAGTACACCAGTAATCCCGTTTAACCCCTTAATCCCCCCAGTTAACCCCTTCACTGCCCTGTCACCAGTGTCACTGATCAGTGAACCGATTTTTACTGATCACTGTATCAGTGTCGCTGGCGACTTCCGATAGTGTTAGCGCCCCTCCCAGATAGCGCCAGTTTGCCCGCTAGTACACCAGTAATCCCGTTTAATCCCTTAATCCCTCCCCCCAGTTAACCCCTTCACTGCCTTGTCACCAGTGTCACTGATCAGTGAACCGATTTTTACTGATCACTGTATCAGTGTCGCTGGCGACTTCCAATAGTGTTAGCGCCCCTCCCAGATAGCGCCAGATTGCCCGCCAGTACACCAGTAATCCCGTTTAACCCCTTGATCGCCCCCCCCCCCAGTTAACTCCTTCACTGCCCTGTCACCAGTGTCACTGATCAGTGAACCGATTTTTACTGATCACTGTATCAGTGTCGCTGACGACTTCCGATAGTGTTAGCGCCCCTCCCAGATAGCGCCAGATTGCCCGCTAATACACCAGTAATCCCGTCTAACCCCTTGATCGCCCCCCGAGTTAACCCCTTCACTGCCCTGTACCAGTGTCATTGATCAGTGAACAGATTTTTACTGATCACTGTATCAGTGTCGCTGGCACCTTCCAATAGTGTTAGCGCCCCTCCCAGATAGCGCCAGTTTGCCCGCCAGCACACCAGTAATCCCATTTAACCCCTTGATCGCCCCCCCCCCCCCCAGTTAACCCCTTCACTGCCCTGTCACCAGTGTCATTGATTACAGTGAACAGGTTTTTACTGATCACTGTATTAGTGTCACTGGTGACTTCCGATAGTGTTAGCGCCCCTCCCAGATAGCGCCAGTTTGCCCGCTAATGCAAGGGATTTTTTTTACCAAAAACATGTAGCAGAATACATTTTGGCTTAAATTTATGACTAACTTTGAGTTTACAATATATTTTTTATAGCTGAAAGTAGAAAATATAGTTTTTTTTCAAAATTTTCATGTTTTTTTTGTTTATAGCGCAAAAAATAAAAAGCGCACAGTAGATAAAATACCATCAAAAGAAAGCTCTATTTGTGTGAAAAAAAGGACATAAATTTCGTTTGGGTACAGCATTGCATGACCGCGCAATTATCATTTGAATTAGTGCAGCGCCAAACAGCAAAAAAAGGCCTGGTCATTAAGGGGGGTAAATCCTCAGGAGCTCAAGTGGTTAAAATAGCCTTTTATGCTTAAAATAGCTTAAAAAGAAAAGATATGTATTGCATATCCACTTGAGCTCCGGAAGTTTTTACCCCCTTCATGGCAGGTCATGTTTTTCTATTTATCACTGGACTACTTTAACTGGTAATTGTGCAGTAATGCAACGCTGCACCCAAACTAAATTTATGTAATTTTTTTCACACAAATAGAGCTTTCTTTTGGTGGTGTTATCTTTTTATTTTCTGCTATAAAACATCCAATAAAAAATGTAAAAAGCTAATTTCTTCATAAATTTTGGCCAAAATGTATTGTGCCACATGTCTTTTGGTAAAAAAAAAAGCAATAAGTGTATATTGATTGGGTTGCATGAAAGTTATAGCATCTACAAACTATGATATATATATTGGTGGGCAATCTAATTGACGCTGAGGGGAACTGACTAACTGCCACTGACATCACCAGTGACATTAAAGTGTTACTAAACCCAGGACCAGGGGCAGACTGACAATTCATGGGACCCCCGGGCAATAGGGGATCATGGGGCCCCTGTGTCCTTGCCCACACTCAAAGCACACCCAAAAAAGCCTATAAAAAAGATACTAGGGGCATTTCATGGGGCCCCCTACTGACCCCGGGCCCTCGAGCAGTGTTCAAATGGTCAGTCCGCCCCTGCCCAGGACCCTGCATTCACTCTATCTGGTCTTCCACAGTACACACAACATGGAAATGCAACTATATTAGTAAATATAAACTGTTAAACACCTTTTCTCATCAGCAGTTATAGCATTCTTGTGACTTAATTCAGTGTCCAGCTGAGCACTGGTTAAAACTTGTAGGAGGATATTTCATTTTGCTCTAGGAGGATTCAGAACCCCTGACCTCTGTCTGTAGAGTGCTGTTTGGCCCTGTGCTGACCACATGCACTCTCCCAAGAAAAAAAAACCTCTCTAGCAACACACACTAGGCTGAGCATGTGCAGCTTGTCCCCAAGGCTCTGTTCTCTTAGGAGATGACATGGGGACAGTAGAAGAAGGGGAGGATCAGAGAAGATAGGATCAAATATCCTTTTTACACAATGCAGAGGAATAGCCCCTTAAGGTCCACAGTGAGTATAACAAGCATGCTTTCCTACATATACAGAATGATTTTACTGTTGTGGGTTTAGTTACACTTTATTACAGTAATCAGTGATAATACTATAGTCACTGTACTAATGACAAAGGCTGGGAAGTAGTTAACATCTAGGGTAATCAAGGGTTTAAATATGTGCTTAACAATTTGTAATGTGTGTAAAGTGTGCTGCTTTTACAAAGACATACTTTGCAGGGATGAGAAACAGAGAGATCCTTCCCTCTGTACAGAGCCTGTCTGCGATACATTGCGGGTGGACAGCCCCGAAGTGGATATGTATGGATCACAAAGATCTCTACTTATACTGTACTCTTCAGCTCAATTAATGGAATTCCAATTAAACAGAATAGTATTTCTCTGAGATACGGTTCTTGGGTAATACCACATATTGTTTTAGTCTCTGCAGTCTCACCTAGGCGGCCAACAAGCCTCCAACCATTAATAATCTTCTACTGATCTGCTGGCTGGATTGTGCTGGGGGCCATTAGGGCTTGCTCACATCAGGTGCGTTGAGGTGCATTAATCAGCATTGATAAACTCAGGCTCAACGCAAGAGCACGTAGAAAACAGTCACTTTCTTTGTGCCCTTGTGAATGAACCCTAACTCTTTGATTCAATGTGTTTTTTTGTCACCTCTACTCATCCTTTCACTCTTTGATATAAAAGCTCCTTAGCAGACATTATCGTATGCTTCAAAAAGCAGAACACACCAAGCATTTCATGCACTTTCCATTCCGTAATGTTGTTTGATTATGCCAGGGTTCCGCCTGTCAGTGCTTGAGCTGTCACCCAGTCTCTAATATTACCAGCTGTGTAACTAATTGCATATCTTCAGGATTCACGCAACAAAAACTGATTTATCAATTCACTTTGCTGTAGTGAGCGATTTCTCTGTATTATTTCCCGCTGACATTTTAGCCGAAAATCTTTCAAAGGCTGTAGAAATATAAGTAAATAAATACACTCAAATCTTATTTTGTTCTCCCCCTGTTCTTCTAGCACATGCAAAATAGAAAGCTGTGAAGGATTAAATAAGGTCTGTAATTAGCTGGAACATCACTGATCTTGGGAAAACATTAGTTTTTATCCATCTAAAGAGAAAATCCAGGTTATCCCAGGTTGTTAAAAATTTACCCAAAAATGGCCGGACTATCGCATTGTGGTTTGTACTGTATGATGATAAAGTAGATCTCCACCTACATTATTTTTTCCTATGGACATACCCCCCCAAAAAAATGACCCCCCTCAAAAAAGAAAAAATATGTATTTATGTATATATGCAGTGTGTGTGTGTATGTATGTGTATATATATATATGTATATATATATATTATCTTGAAAATGTATTCATACCCCTTGAAATTTTCCACATTTTGTCATGTTACAACCAAAAACGTAATTGTATTTTATTGGCATTTTATGTGTTAGACCAACACAAAGTGGCACATAATTGTGAAGAGGAAGGAAAATGATAAATGGTTTTCAAAATTTTTTACAGATATCAGAATATTCACTTTTCAGATATCCGAAAAGTGTGGCGTGCATTTATATTAAGCCCCCTTTACTATATCCTAACTAAAATCTATTGGAACCAATTGCCCGTCAAAAGTCACCTAATTAGTAAATAGAGTCCACTTATATGTAATTTAATCATAGAATAAATACAGCTGTTCTGTGGAACCCTCAGGTTTGTTAGAGAACATTAGTGAACAAACAGCATCATGAAGACCAAGGAACACGCCGAACAGGTCAGGGATAATGTTGTGGAGAAGTTTAAAGCAGGGTTAGGTTATACAAAAATATCCCAAGCTTTGAACATCTCACAGAGCACTGTTCTTTTCTTTGTAAGTGGGCAAACTTACTAAATCTGCAGGGGATCAGACAATTATTTTCCCCACTGTATATATATATATATATATATATCCCTAAGTTCTACTTACCCCCTACATGCTCAAGCTTTGTCACTGGCTTCCTCCTCGGTACAGTGTTGGCTGTAAACGGAGGACGTTCCACTTCAAAGTGTATCTAAAGCCAAGTTTTCATTACCTTTGGATATACTGCAGAAGGGTTTGGGCTTCTGACAGGTTTTCATTGTCTGTGTCCCTACTGGAGAAAAATTCACCCTCTCTATTTTACCCTGGTGACTATTGTCACCTTCACTAGTAAAAGAGAAATTTTTAATTTTCAGCTATCAGATACATTACAAATAGAAGAGACATTTTCCAATGGTGACACTTGTGTTGGCAACATCTGTATAAGAGGGTATTTTGGAGAGATTTCCTCTTACTTCCTGTTCTGTCTACTGACTGGGACACAGATGCCAAAAAAAGAAACTGATGGGGGATTTAACCTCCTCACACTCCAAAAAAATCAAACCCAGGTGCCATTTTAAGATGACACAGGGACAGTGACTGTTTGTCCCAGCATTGTTTAAAAATGACCCAGAGACTTGGCACCTCCTGTGACCCCTCCAATGCTAGCACTGAAACCGCCAGCTGTCATCTGATGTCCAACACTAAGGTGCAATAATAAACTTCTGGGCTTCCGATGGTTCTGCAGATCACTCCTTAGGTGTATGCTGTAGAAGCAAATGTAGACACTATGGGGTTAATTTACTAAAACTGGAGCATGCAAAATCTTCTGCTGTCAGGGCTCCGGGTATGACCAGAGGTGTGTGGACTGACACAGGGAAACGCAGGCTTCAGGTATAGAGTAAACAAGACAATTTATTAAAGACTAAACAAAACAAACGCAGTGCAAGGTAAACATAACACAGTGCAAACAACCCAACCTCCAACAGATAACCATATACACAAATCAAACGTAGTCGGTAGCAAACGGGCAAACAGGGTACCAGGAGCGAGCGGTCAGGAATAGCCGAGGTCAGGACAGGCCGAGTTCGTTCAGAGTCAGGATCAAAGCAGAGTCAGGATCAGGCAGGAAGCAGACAGGATGCAGGTACAGGGGCTCATGGGAAACATACACCAAGGCACTGACTGCAGGCCTGGCCACTCCTTAAATACACCTCCTGCAATCAGCCTCAGGTGATGACTTGATTGCAGGAATGAGCTTCTGGCTGCTGAGAGCACCTACCAGCCCTGGTACTGCAGCCCACACGGCAGGTGAGTCCCACCACCAGTGGTGAGTCCATTCCTGACATCTGCACAGAAACCAATCAGCTTCAAGGTTTTTTTTCAGGGTTTTTTTTCATTGAACAAACTGAAGTTAGAAGCTATCATCCACTCTTAACTCCAAAACGCATTGACTCCTGCTGCCTTCCTCCTGGGTAAATGCACCTTTCTCCTACCTCCACTCTTAACTCCAAAACGCATTGACTCCTGCTATATTCAGAACAAATAGTGTATTTATATTTGTGTATATGTTGACCAGCTCTCACCTTTAGCTGCACCCGTTTTACGACTGGTGTCTGTTTCCTGAGAGAAACATCCCTCACTACTCATGTGATCCTTATCAGCTTCTAATTGGGGTGGAGTTGAATGCTCATTTGAGCATCTCCCTATAAATTTAGATCAGCTCATGGGGGAGATCTCTGATGGGGGGCACAGTCTCTGATGGGGGTGCTGCTTCAGATTGAGTGCGGCTTAGAACGAGTGCATAGAAGAAGCAGTTAAACGCAGCAGTTGAACTAAAGCAGGAGAACTCAAGCAGCAGGAAGACACAACAGCAAGAAGCTCTACTGCATGCTGGAAGACTGCAAGCAAACACCCTGGGAAACCTCTTACAGGCCGAGTCCCACTCTGTGTACCTTTATATAATGCACCCCTCTTCTCCTTATCATATTACTATCCTCTGTTCCCAAATCTCATTTCTTTACCCCTCTGCTCCACCCCACAACCTGTACATCTCCCCCTCACTGCTATCATCTCCCTACTATTGCTCTCTTCACCTCCCCAAAATGCCTCTTCCACTCCTCCTTCTCATTTTCCTCTCCTCCATTCCCAAAATCCATTCACTATATCCCTCTGCCCCTCCCAAACAATTGTATATTGTGTCCTCACTGCTTCCTTCGCCCCTCTATGGCACCCACCACCTCCTCCTATTACTCCGCTCTCCCACTGACCCCAACACCACCACTAGTAGTTTCTCACGCTCCTGCACATCCCGCTCCCATGCCACCTTTCTCACCCTTCTCCTCCTCCTAGCCACGGGGGACATCTCCCCGAATCCTGGCCCTCCACCTCCCTCACCCGCTCAACACCCTCCCACCTCCACGTCCTACTGCAACACCCACTACTTAGTATCTGTCCCCCTGCTCCCTAAAATCTCCCCCCCGTTTTCATGTGCACTCCTGAACGCCGGTTCGGTGTGCAACAAGCTTACCGCCATCCACGACCTCTTTGTTTCCCGCTCCCTCAACCTCCTGGCGATCACGGAAACCTGGATCCAGCAGACTGACTCTACCTCCCCTGCTGCACTCTCCTATGGAGGTCTCACCTGGACCCACTCACCCAGGCTGACGTACAAAGCTGTCCACCATACTGCCCCGAACTACATCACTGACCTAATATCCAAGTACCACCCAGCACGCACACTCCGCTCCTCACAAGACCTCCTTCTCTCTAGTTCCCTGGTCTCCTCCTCCCATGCCCGCCTCCAGGACTTCTCCAGGGTGTCACCCATCCTCTGGAACTCCCTGCCCCAACCCATCAGATTATCACCTACTCTCCTCTCCTTTAGGCGCACCCTGAAAACCCATCTCTTCAGGGAAGCCTACCCCACCCCCTGCTAACTTGCCAACCTCCTCCACTCTTCCTACCACTCCATCCCCCACAGCTATCTCCTCCTGTGCCACCACCCCCTCCCTCCTAGATTGTAAGCTCGTAAGAGCAGGGCCCTCCATCCCCTCATGTTTTGCATTGTATTGGTATTGTTCTGTCACATGTTCTGTTCCCCTTTGTAATGTACAGCGCTGAGCGAACTATTGGCGCTTTATAAATACTGTATAATAATAATAATAATAATAATCATGCACAGCTTCACCAGATCTAGCAATCTCCAATTTTCGTAAATCAACCCTGTGCTTCCAGATTGTGTTTACATCTGGAGTGAACTGATAAGATGAGTGACAACTGACATCACAGCACTTCCTCTGAGTATGCAGGCGAGGTCGCAGCTCTTATAGCTCTATACAGTCTTTCTCTACAGCAATAGATCACTGATATTGTGATCTATTGCTGGCTGATTGTAGCCAGCAATAGATCACTATTGTCTATTGGAAGTGATCTGCTTCTGCTCAGCTGCACAGGGTGTCAGGAACCGATCCTGACTGACCAGAACCAGAACTCCCACCATGAAGAAAACAGTCTAAAATAGAAAAATAAGTAAATATACTTAATAAATATATATAAAAAAAACAAAAGCTGATCAGTTTTTATGCACTTTTGGTGTTTAAAAAAGTGGAACAAAAAAAAGCATGGAAAATGTATTCCTTTAAATCCTATGGACCTGCAGTGCGTTTTTAAAAGTTCTGCATGCTGCATTTTTGGTGCATGTTTAAAAAGTGCATAACAAATGCACATCCCCATTGAAATGAATAGAAAGTGCATCAAAAACACACCGTAGTTGCGTTTCAGGTGCACTTTATGAGTCATGTGTTCATGTTTTACATGTGAATGACTGGAGCCAGGCAACCAGAAAATGTATCAAAAACACATTCAAAGTGCACTAAAAATGCCTTAAAAACGTATATGTGTTTTTAGTTCCTTTTTATTCAATGGAGCAGTGTTAAAAAGCTGTAAAATAAACCATAGAGAGATATACTACAGTTATCAGAGCTGAAGAAAAAAAACCAAATGAAATGTTACAAAATAACTGTACAGTATACAGTCAGAATAAAATTTCGGTTAGTATAAAACAAATAGCAACAAATATGAAATTCCATTCTCTGTCTATTTATCATAGCAGAGGTTACAAATTCCATTTCTTTGAGGATATTATAATGCTTTTGTTTATTTTAAAATAAGGAGCAAAATGTCTTTGTCTGTCTTACTCTTGGCAATCACATAGTTGGAGAGCCAGTCAGTCATCAGCACACCAAAACACGGCATCATCGCCAACAATCACATTTTTGGCAGGAGTGCCATAATTCTTGATTTGGTGTATGAAACCGACATCAACCAACCCTATCATTTGCTAGACACACTAAAAATAAAGCATAAGAAACTGTCTAATTTTCAGTAATAAAATGTAAGTACCGCTATTTCCATTATAACCACAAGTGTAAACACATTTGTCAGGTCTGGTAGAATATTATAACATGCCATTGGTCAGCATTATTATTATTATACAGTATTTATATAGTGCCAAAAAGTTTGCTCAGCGCTGTACATTATAGTGGGGGACAGAACATGAGACAATACAGTAACAAAACAATATACGAGGGGTTCGAGGGCCCTGGTCTTTCGAGCTTACAATCTAGGAGGGAGGGGATAATGGTACAGGAGGAGATAGTTGTGGGGGATGGAGTGGTAGGAGGAGTGGAGATCGGCTGTTAGGTGAGGGTGGGGTAGGCTTCCCTGAAGAGATGGGTTTTCAGGGTGTGCCTAAAGGTGAGGAGGGTACGAGACAGTCTGATGGATTGGGGTAGTGAGTTCCAGAGGGTGGGGGAAGTCCTGGAGAAGTCCTGTAGTCAGGCATGGGAGGAGGAGACCAGGGAGCAAGAAAGTAGGAGGTCTTGTGAGGAGCGAAGAGTATGGGTTGGGTAGTATTTGGATATCAGGTCGGTGAGGTAGTTTGGGGCAGTATTATGAATAGCTTTGTAGGTCAATGTTAGAAGTTTGAATTTCATGCGATGGGCAATCGGAAGCCAGTGGAGGGAATGACAGAAGGGGGTGGCGGATACGGAGCGGTTGGTAAGGTGGATGAGTCTGGCTGATGAGTTCAGGATAGATTGAAGCGGGGATAGTCTGTGATGAGGTAGGCCGGTGAGGAGGGAGTTGCAGTAGTCAAGTCGTGAGTTAATAAGGGAGTGAATGAGTTGTTTAGTAGTGTCTGGGGTTAGGAACGTACGTATTTTGGAGATGTTGCGGAGGTGGAGTCTGCATGAATCACAGCGATCATGTGACCCGGAATCGGGAGTCCCGGGTCCTGATCATGCTGAGCATCCCAAAGAATATAAGGGCATCCCACTAGCTGAATCAAGGCTGTACTACAGTCTATTAAAATGTATGTATAGCCAAAACATTTTTTCTTACATTTTGGATAGAGGAGGGAACAGTCAAATTTGTATTGCTGTAAATTAGCTGCGATAAGTTTGAAAAAAAATCTGGGGGGCCATAGTTAGCAGCGATCCCTAACCTAGTATAAGTTTTGTAAACTTTTTGTGAGGCTTGGCTTTGAGAAATGCTCAAAGTGGTTTCCTGTATTTTTCCTTTTTATCATTAAAGGCATTTTTTTTCCTTTTTACCTTTGGGAAAGTAGGCAGAGACCAGAGTGTGCATGAAATAAACACATTCACATAGGAGTCTTTTGCCTCAATTTTAACTGTATTGTTGATTTGATCATTTTATATTTGTAAAATCTATATATAAAATGCCTTTCAAAAGAATAGTTTTTATTGCTGTCAATGAAAAAAAATTAAGTAACTGAATAAATAAATAAAACTAAAACTATAAAAATAAAATAAACAATTAAAAACTATGGCTGAATATACCACGTACTTCAAGACAGTGGCTAGAGAAACGTACACGGAATGGTGGCACTTGGATTTCTTGGTCTCTGTGAAGACTGTCCTTCCTGCTCTATCCCTCTCCTACCCCCCCCCCTTTTTTTTTCTTTTCTCTTCTATTCTGTCTATTTTCTCTTTTTCTAGCTACTCTTCAATTTGCCCATTCTTTTTTTCCCTAATGCACGGTATCTATGTAAACAGGTCCCTATATGTCAGGGATGTCCAGCCCAACACTAAATTGTATACTTATTTAAAAGTGTTGATTTTTTTTGTGGGGGGGGATTTATGCATTTTTACTTAGTGAACACATGCAGCCATTACTAGACTTTATGAGTTTTAGCTTCCCAAAGAAAATCTCACACGCTTCACAATCATATCTTATTCACATCATCATTTTCAGCAGCAGCTGTATTTGGAGCAACTATTTTCAAGGATAAAGAACATGGAGAGCAAAATTAGAACCAAAATATCTGATGAGCATTTTGAGAATTCATTGAGAATTGCTACTACAGCCATGGAACCACTGATGCATTCATTTATCAAAAACAGTGGCAAATATCGCACTAGTTTTATGTTGCCCTCTTTTACTTTTATAATAAAAAATATTACAAAAAATGAAGTTTTATTGCTCAGGTACATTTTCTATATCAGTGATCGTTACCTTGTGATCTGCTCGACTTTTCTACTCATCAGCTCGCCTTATTGTTAGTGTATTTTATGTGCGGCCCAAGACAATTCCTCTTCTTCCAATGTGGTCCAGGAAAGTCAAAACACATATGGTCTTAAATGCCTCCAATTGGCTGAGAAGTTCTAGCTTCCTTTGTTTTCTGTTTGTTCTCCAGCATCTTATTAAGAAGCACTGTGGTCTACAGCTAATATACTGGTGTCAAGTATATCTTTTCCATGACCTTTTACTTAACTGTACAATGCATTTCTGTTGCAGAATTTCTTAAAACTATGCATGTGACCCTACTTTATTTTGTGGATGTTATACCTGTCTTTCATAGATTGCTAATTCTTTAATAACAGTTTTATGGAATAAAAAATAAAAACACAAAGTGTCCCCGTTCACTCTCCTTATTTGTCCTGTGACCACTATCACTGGGACAGGAAGTGATGGTAAACCAGCTGTCACCAGAACAGGACAAGAGTGGAAAGCTTCAATTGGGGACAGCTGTTCCAGTGATTACTGTTTATTGGGGTGATGCCTCTCACTTCTTGTTGCATCTCTGTGACAGACAGTGAGATGGGAAATCCCCTCAATGGGACACATTCAGCAAAAAATAAATTGACAGGGGTCCTAACCCTCTCCTAATCTATGCAAACCAAACAACTAAAAACATTGGCAATATAGCACATACTCTTTAATATGCAGAACCATAGTTATCAACCATAGGCATCAACCAATGAAAATCAACCTAGTCAGTAGTACCCCTTCCTCATGATATGTTGGTCAGCAGGATTTAAACGTGTGCATTAGCAGCCTAATTACTTTAACAGGACCGGTTGACAATCATCTGCCTTTGCCTCCTGCCATCATTATATTGTGAGACTGTTGGGAAAGTTTTTCTCAGTGTTCAAAGAATACAAAAGGACTGGAAGTGCCATTCCCTAGGGTGGTGACTGTCTACAGTTCACAACTTCATGCGGGTGAAAGAGGAAACGTTTAGAGGTAGTAAGGTGACCCATTTACTTTCTAATGCCATCAAGAAGGTCTATTAGGAGGAGACGACATGCATGTGCATAAGAACATATGATTAAAGGGTAAGCATATATTTCTTACACAGTATACATTTTCCTTTACCTGGTCATATAGATACACATATATCTTTTTACTTTTATACTTTTTAATTGTTAAATTTTGATAAATATTTTTCATTTTTGTTGTATCAGTTAAATGTCTTATTTAGTAATTCTCTCTATTTTATTATGCAGAAAGCACAACGAAAACTACAAAATGGAACAATATTCTCGCAGTAAAATTTCTGTTAGAACAATTGTTGCATTATAGTCAGCATTACTATGATTTATACTATCATTTTCGAATGCTGATGATATTTAGTATAAAACAATTTTCTGTTAAACATGGTTACAGCGTGTGTAGTAGATCAAGCAATGACATTTATTTTAATATATGCATTGTACAGTGGGAAAATGGATTGCTCTTAAAAAGGGAGATAAGCAAAATTAGTTCAATAAAAGAAAAGTAGACTGAATTTAGGGAATAAATGTTAAAGGATCACGTAACACCATAGAACAGTTAGATGTCGTAACTTGCAGTTTGCAATGGGAATTCATTTTACTTCATATACTTGTAGATTGAGCTACATGAAACTTTCCTTTCCTGGTTGCAGTTCATCCAATCTGTAAGAGATACATCAATGGAGATGGCTTAATCTAGCTTATATGGGTTTGCTATAGTTGTGAGTGGCCTTACATTACAGAATATTTCCTAGTACCTCCATGGCAGCATACCCATGATATTGCCCCACCTTGGACTCCTTCCTCAGGTCTAGTGAATAGCATAAAAGAAAAGACTAAGACATCCCAAGTATTCTCCTTTTTTCCCTCATACCTCATTGTCAGTGAATGGAAGCAAGATGTCCCAACCTCTGCCTGTGGCAGCTTCCTTCTAGTTTCAGCTTCTCCAAGACGTAGTTCTTGTCTTTGGGTTATAAATGCACTGATTAGCTGGGAACCCTTTCTGTGGGTCTTTTGCAGTCAGCAGGAATCTTGCTAGGTGCATTATTATCTGCGTGATTATTTTTGATCAAGGCTAGAAGAGCAGCTCACTAACCTTGCTTTTTCCTCTTTTCTACTTTCTTAGACTTGCCCTCCCTCCCTCCCTCCTCTTTGGAGTCTGCTTTCTCTCTTTTTGCTCATGATCTCCCTTGAAGCACACATGTGCCCTTCAGTTGGGCTTTTTTTGTTATATGTTTCTGGGATTGGCTGTTGCACTCCACATGCATGGTCCTTTCCGAGAGTTCAGGTGTTCCTTTCCCTTGGTGGCTCTCGGTCTTTCCCACCAATGTGTGGAGGCAACCGGAATATGTACCATACAGGGCATGGGAAGGGCTCATGAACATCTTGAATAGGGGCAAATTTACATTACATGGCAGTAATGCAGAAGAGCGGGGAGAGACAAGCCTATTTCCTATCCCAATCACAGTGGTCACCAAATGGGACATACACTGTAATAAAAGCACTTTTGTAATATTGTAGGGGGAAGGTTAAAACTATGTTACTCAATTCTTGTCCCAGTAAGGTCACCTCTATATAAAGTTAGGGGAATCTCATCACCAGGGATTCTATTAAAAAAAAAATTACTGAACTTCTCTAAAGAAAAAAAAAAGCAGCCATCGGTAGTATATGGCTTAGATAATAACAGTTAATCTGAAGGAAGGTGACCACAGTGTACATACACCCAGATCACATATACAGTCATGTAAACCAAAAGGGTCAAGAGCATCTTCTGTGATGTATCCGTGAGGTTTCATATAGAACTGTTGGCTAACATTCTCCTACCCTAAGAAATCTTTTAGATTTATTTTTATTAGAGACAGTGGAAAGGGGAAAATAAAGAACAAATCAGAGGCAGAGTAGATTGGGGCAGATACTTGGTGGTGAGGGGAGAGGGATTATGAGTTGAACCAGGCTAGCGATGGAGTACGAGGGGAGGTGGTTTCATTTTGGATAGAATAAAGGAGGGTTAAAACCATAAACTGTAAATTTGGAATTTTTCTCTCGCTGTGATTCCTGGTAACATTAATATTCAGGACAATTAGACAAGTAGAGAGATTGAAGCTTCCTACCAAGGACACAGACAGCAATAGAACCTTGACAGTGGTTCCAACCCCTCGCCACTCTATCCAAATGTAAAAAAAAGAAGTTTTGCCTTTAGTAATACTTTAAGGACAGATTCCAAGTCATTTGCTACTTTCTGAGTGCTAATGGAGGTCTGGTTATAATCACATGACCATTTCCAGTCTTGTAATAAGCTGTGCAAAGCTGTGCAAAACTGGTAGAAACATACCCAAAAATACCTGCAGCTGTAATTGCAGCAAAAGGAGGTTCTACAAAGTACAGACTCAGGGGGGCTGAATACAAATGCACACCACACTTCTCAGATATTAATTTTGGAAAAAATTTTGAAAACCTTTTATCATTTTCCTTCCACTTCACAATTATGTGCCACTTTGTGTTGGTCTATAACATAAAATTCCATTAAAATACATTTTCGTTTTTGGTTGTAACATGACAAAATGTGGAAAATTTAAAGGGGCATGAATACATTTTTTAGGCACTGAATACTAAAGGAGAAGTATGGCCAAAACTCTTTTAGCCATGCTTCTCCTGTGTACTCCTTTGACCCAGATTCAGCCTGGTACAGGCTTTGCAGGGATCCCAACAATAATGCTGGGATCCACCTAGATGCCTGACCAGCAGCTGACTCAGCCTATCAGAAAGCTGCTGAGAGCCTGAGCCAACTGCTCCCGCCCCTCCAGAGCCTGGTGCTCCAGTGAGAACTGGAGGGAAAGAGCACAGAACGGTGACTGACAGTCACTACTCTCTGCTCAGAGCTGACCCGAGAACTGAGAGATCAGTGGTCTTTGATCACTCAGTTCTCAGTGTAGAGGGGGACAGCTTTAATATTGAATCAATGCTACAACCATTTAGGTGAGTATGTGGGTTTGTTTTTTTTAATTTCCGTACGTCTCTTTTAAGCTATAAAATGTCTTTAGTAGCAATTATATACACATTGTTTTCAATTTAGACATAATTATAATTTAAGTTTTAGGAATCATATATATGGGCTTCATATGAAAGTGTTTTTTTCTTCCTCACCCATCATAATGTAAGTGTCTGTGGTTGTTCACACCTCATTTTAATGCTATGCTAAAGCTTGTTAAAGCCATGTAAGAATTGACAAGCTTTAACAAGGTTTTTTTTCTTATCTGTAATAATATATATAAATCTTAACAATGAACTTCCTTTATTTTCTCTGTGTTGGTATGTTAAATATATCATTGTTACATAAGTTCATTAAAGTGGTTCTAAAGGCAGAAAGTTTTTTACTCTAATAGATTCTCTGCATTAAGGTAAAAAACCTTCTGTATACAGCTTCCCCCCATCAACCCCCCTTATACTTACCTGAGCCCAATCTCAATCCAGCGATGTGCACGGGAGCAGAGGCTCTCTTGGATTTCTGCATAGCAGAGAATACCATTGGCTCCCGTTGCTGTCAATCACAGCTAGTGGAAGAGGGAGGGAGAAGAGGAGGGGCCAAGCCACGCTCTGTGTATCCTATGGACACACAGAGTACGGCACGGGAGCGAGCATGCACAACTGACCCCATAGCAAGTGGCTTGCTATGGTGGGCACTTGGTGGGGGAGTGGAGCCAGCAGCGCTGATGGGGGACCCGAGAAGAGGGGGATTGGGGCTGCTCTGTGCAAAACCATTAGACAGAGCAGGTAAGTATGACATGTTTGTTATTTAAAAAAAACATTTACCTTAAACCTTTACAATCACTTTAAATGCAATAAATACTTACTGATTGGTTTACAAATTCAGAGATGTAGTGTGCATACTCTGTTTTATCTCATGGAATCCTTGCAGTTCTTATCTCGCCTACAGAACAATTAGTGCATATTGTTTGTAGATTAGGAGAACAGAAGGGTTTACTTGTTTAACAAGCAATAATTGGGCAGGGATGACACCAAGTCTTGGAAAAATGAATTTGATGTCAGTTGCCAAAAGGAATTTAGAAGCTGAGTGCATTTATGGCTGGTGAACAGGTATGTCTCTATACTTGTGGGGTCTTATAAGGGCTTAAACATGGAGAAATGTATTGCAGAGATATATGATATATGTCTTTTTCATTCTGACATACACACCTCAAGGTTAGGTTTTTGGTTAAATTAGAACTATAGGCAAAATCTTTTTTTTCTTATTTTGAATAGAGTAAGTGCGGTTTATAACTCCTGTCAGATTTTTCTCGCCATCTGTGTCCCATTCTGGAGATTTCCCTTCACTTCCTGTCCATTAGCCAAACAGGAAATGTGAGAAAATTCTTGCAAATTAAAGTATAACTGAAGGCAAAACTTTTTTTTTAGTTTTGGATAGAGTGGACAGGGATTAGAACACTTGCCAATTTGTATTGCTGTCTGTGTCCCTATTAGGAAGATTCATCCTCTCTATGTGTCCCTTTTACTGTAATCACTATAAGTGAAAGTAAAAGAAAGTCCCAAATTTTGGGTTGTCCCCAGAAAAGTAATAAAGGGGAAATCTTCCAATGGGGACACTATTTTTGGAGACCTGGGGGTCCCCAAGGATTTCCCTCAATTTACAGGGATTTCCTCTCACTTCCTGTGTGGCTATGGGACAGGAAGTGAAGGGAAGTCTCCGCAATGGGACACAGATGGCAAAAAAAATCTGACAGGTTTTATAACCCTACCTTGCTCTATCCAAAATAAATGTTTTGCCTATAGTTCTACTTTAAGAACATGTTGCAAATCAGGAAAATGATGTCATACACTTACATTCTGACTTGATTCTGAGTTGAAAGCTCTGCAAAAAAAATTAATAACTTAGTGCGGGCTTGCGTTATAAATTTGCTAACATTAGATGCTGAGCGATACCTGAGGCTAGTACTATATCTTAGTATCAACGTTTGGCAGATAGTAGGACCTCTTTCATTTATTTCAATGTTAGGTAACACGGAGCAATCAGCTTTATATTCAGTCTTAACATTTCATATTTGCCTGAGGCATTGTTCAGAGGGCTGGTATAGACGTACATGGCTTTTAGCTATTGCAGTGATCACTCAAGCAGGGGTGAACACAAAGGTGAGAAATATACACGCACTGGCCACTTTATTAGGTATACCTGTTCAATTGCTTGGTAACACAAATTGCTGATCAGCCAATCACATGGCAGCAACTCAATGCATTTAGGCATCAAGACATGGTGAAGACAACTTGCTGAAGATTAAACCAAGCTTAAAAATGGGGAAGAAAGGGGATTCAAGTGACTTTGAATGTGGCATGGTTATTGGTGGCAGATGGGCTGGTCTGAATATTTCAAAAGCTGCTGACTTACTGGGATTTTCACACACAACCATCTCTAGGGCTTACAGAGAATGGTCTGAAAAAGAGAAAATATCCAGTGGGTGGCAGATGTGTGGTCGAAAATGCCTTGTTGATGTCACAGGTCAGAGGAGAATGGGCAGACTGGTTCTAGATGATAGGCAACAGTAACTCATGTCAACTCTGAGGAATGTTTCCAACACCTTGTTAAATCTATGCCATAATGTATACTTGATAAAATGACTGGTAAGTCCGCAAACGTGCAAACTACAACGAAAAAACCCGTAAGTGTTCACAAAAAATGTGCAAGTGCAAAACACCACACGAAAAAGTGCACTTAGGGGTGTGTTTGTCCTACCCCCGGAAGGGTTGGACCGTTCACCCGATCCCCCGGGGCACGAAGCTCCTGACAGGGACAAGGTTCCCATTTGGTCCTCCTGGCCAAAAGGCCTGGTGGACCACCGTTCCTTATGCCCAGCCGAAGCTGGACATCCAGTACTAGGCAAGGGGGTTCTCCCGAAGAGAAAATCCCCTAGGGATCAGGGGAGGAAGGAACCGTATGGCCACACATCCTCCCCCTAGACTTCAGGTAAGGCCCGAGGACCCACACCCTCCATCCGTGAAAAACACACACATAAGAACAGAAAAAGTGACAAAACGTGGGAGTGATTAAATAAATAAATAAAAAATAAAAAAGTGGTACCGTGCCTAATAGTGCACAGACCAGGCCCTGAGGCCTGTAGCAAAAATTGCCCCGGACTTAGCCAAAAGACCTGGTCCTTAGGGCGCTGTGCAAAAAGAGGTGAAAAACAGTGGCCATGTGTCATCTTCACACCGTGGGGTCCCACACCCAAGTGTTACTAGTGACACCCCTGAGAGCGTCTTCCCCAGGGGGCACTGAGTTTGTGGACTTTTTGCGTCCCCAGCCCCCGGCCAGACCAAGGTAGATCCGTCCAAATCAGGAGGTACTGGGTCTTTCCAGCTTTCCCAGAGGAATTACTCCCAAGGTCCCAGAGCGTATCGTGGCGCCCCCTGGTTTCTGTCCCTCCGGTCCAGCCTTCCGGACCCCCATCATACCAGTGAGGGTACTATACAACAACCATCCCCGCAAAGCTAGAATGGTCGGGAGCACCCCCACTGGACACTGATAGAACAGATACTACACTTGATCTTAGCCAAAAGGCCGAGAAGCGGCTGGTAAGTGTAAATGTTAAAGTATAACTAAAGACAAAACTTTTTCTAGTTTTGAATTGAGTGGGGAGGGATTACCCTCTACCAGGTTGCTGTCTGTGTCCCCATTAGGGAGAGAAAATACCAAATTGTGGGTTGTCCCCAGAAAAGTAATGGAGGGGAAATCTTCCAAAGGGGACACTAGTTCTGTTGACCTGTAGGGGGGCAAGGGATTTCTTTAATGTGTAGGGATTTCCTCTTACTTCCTGTTTTGGCTATGGGACAGGAAATTAAGGGAAATCTACCCAATAGGTCACAGATGGCAGAGAAAAAAAATCTGACGGGTTAAAACTCTCCCTTACACTATCCAAACTAAAACAAAAAGTTTTGCCTTTAGCTCTACTTTAAGCTGGCTACACACTAGTAGAATTTCGTATGAACATTTGTACTAAAGTTCTCATCAGAACATAATTTCTTACCCTAATTTAATTAATTCATTTAGCTCGAAAGTCCTTACAATTTCATCCATGAGGATTACACAGGTAACTGCACATAGTGTGAACAGGCCATTAGGCAAACATTCTGCACTGAATGCCAGGACAGGACAGAGCATGCCAGGAAAGTGTGTAAGTGCGTTCTCTTTGTATGGTGCCTGCAAATTTGTTGAAATGGCCTTAACTTACAGTACCATCAGCCCAAGTTTCTCTCTGTCCACCCCAAACAATACAAATTGATCACTTGCAGACACCCTTTGCAAAAATAGTTTCTCTTATTACAGTTTCACAGTATGAGTTTTTTTGTGCCTATTAATTTTAATTAGTGATATGTAACAGTTGAACTCTAAAGCAGAACTAAACCCATCAATTTAACAATTTCAAAAAATCAGTTACATTCCCAGCATGCCGGGAATGTAACTGTCACATTATATTGTGTTATCAACCAAACTGTCAAACCATCAAATGGTTGGTGTCATAACTTATCACATGTGTGGCATCATGGCAGTTGCAGATCAAACAGAGGTTAGAATGTCAGCTTCCTTGGCCAAAAAGGATAGGAGCGCATAATACGACATTCACAACTCGCTGCCTGTGTAGTTGGAATGACATTTCCTGCTCAGTCTAAAAAATATAAAAATGCGCAGTGAGTGGTTGTGCCAATTATGGGATAATCCAGAAATAAATATATTTCTATTACAACACTATTAAATAAGATTAATTAAAGTTTCACTAGCAGTATTAACACCTCCTGAGTTCTCTGCTGTGCTCAGTCCAATCAATTATACTAAATTATTCATTTTCTGTAATCATTTGAATTCTAGAATGTTCTTAGTGGACAATGTTTTGCCAAATGTGAATTTGAAAGTTTTAATTTTGTGTGAAGGATTACTCAAGATAGTGGAACTAAAAACGTTATAATATAATAATTATGGTCTGTACCTCTTATGCTTATTTTAAATACTTAGTTTATAATTGTGAATACAATTATTATTAATATTGTCATTGCTATTAATATTATAATCATCAGAACTGATTTACTGTGTTGATGCTGTGAATTTTTTTTAATGATCTCAAAATGCTCTTACGCAATCTTTCAGATATAAAAATTGAATGAAGGAAAAAACCCAAAGACATGAGAATGTGGACAATGGGTATTGCACTGTCAAAATAGGGCTTTGTTTATACTTGTCTGAATTGGCTGTGTAGTGTCTGAGTAGACTTAACCCACGTACATACAAGCCGAATATTGGGCGGTATAAGTTGGTTCAACAGAGACTGGCTGACATTCAGCCCGTGTGTATGGCAGGTAGTCTGACAGAAGCCAGGGTATTCTGCGGGGGGGGGGGGGGGGGGGCACAATGGGGTAGATAACTGTACTAACATAGCTTGTGTTTGTACAGCAATCTGTCAATTTTTTTTTTTTTTGTTCAGTGTGTGCAGGGCATTAGATTGGATAAGTGTAGGGATCATATTTGTCCCAATGTGCTGTATTGTCAATGTTAGAATATATGTAGAATCTGAATTAAGGGTGTTACCCTTATCATATATGTATGACTTTGTATTTAAGAGAATCTCTGGTCTAGCAGATTTTTGAAACTTAACTGTCTCGGTCAGTGCTCAGGACTGGAGACCAGTAGGTATAGCAGTAGAGTAGGTAGATATACGAGCACCCTGGCGGATCATGCAGGCTCACCCAAGGTGCAGGGTTTAAGCACTAACTGGTATTCAGTAGAGCTCCTGATGGTAGAGATGAGGTTTTCTGGATGTTAGAAGCAGTCCTCAAGATAACCCCACTAGGAGGTGAGCAAGCAAGGGTCCATTAGCAGATGTAGCAGGTAGGGTAGTGTAGAAGCAGAAGTGTAATCAGTAAACAAGCCAAAAATTGGTAACAAGTGATTGCAGGCTGGGATCAAGTGTAGTTGAGGAAAAAGCCAAAGATCGGTAGCGAGTGGTGGTGAAGATACAGATGGCAGCAGGAGTGGCAAGAGCAAGATATTGGCAGCAGAGAGCACAAACAGGGATTGAAAAGGCATGGCTGAAATAGGAAGTTCCTGGGAAGAGCAACGGGTTCAAGGTTCAAGAGAAACGAGACGGCAAAGTTGTCTGAGGAATCAGGCAGGGAGCTGACCAGCATCTCGATACACTGCCAGACACAGCAGAGGTTGCAAGTTCAGATTCAGGTCCTGACAATAACTGAGTGACCTTACATGACACACATGTGGATGGAGTTGAAGGAGGGTTTCAACTTCTTTCCCATTTAGGAGAGCTCCAGGTTGCACTATAAAAAAAACAGTAAAATAGTATGCTGCCTGTTTTCTACTAAAGCTCTTGGTCTATAGGTTTAGATTCTTCCATTAAAGTATGCATTTAAAAAAAAAACGAAAAAGACATGCAATCATTTACACACCAAGGTCTGCTTGCTTTTCAGTTTGTAGATATGAAACTCAGACTGACTGCTTTGCTTTTTATTATCTCCTACAGCCCAGCAGCATTAGATTTTGTAACACTATAAAAGTCACATTTAATTATGTTTCTGTGTCACTGAGCAGAAGCTAGCAGAGACAAAGCTTTGTATTTTTGTTCATTTGCAGCTCCTTGTTTCCTTGTTTTTTGGGAAGTATGGGAAGGCAGTAGGTGTATGAATTCACATGATGAACAAGTATGGTTGCCACCTCATCCTTTTTAAAACACATATTAATTACTATTAATTTAATTTATTATTAATTCACAAAATGTGTGTCTTCTTTATTTTCTTAAGGTGGTAATTAAACTCACTTGGTGCCTTATCTGCATTAAATTAGCCACAGAACCTGTATAGTGAATATGTGTTTGGTTTTAAAGGGATGAGGTGGCAACCCTATCAACAAGCTGTACCAAATAGGACCGCGCCCACCTAGTGTGTCTAACATAAAGAAGACACAAATTTTGTGAATAAAGTTGTGATACTCAGTAGTGCAGCTGTACTTGAGGTTTTCTCTTTTAATCTGTCAGATGCCAGATTCACATTGCCAAGTAGCCCTTCGATGGTGGGGCTGTCAAGTCACTAGATTTTTTCCAGTAGTCACCGTAGCTCATTCCACTGCCAGTCTCCTGCTCAGTCACTGCAGTCTCACAGATTTTGGAGTTCGTCTTGTCCCATGAAGAGCTAAACAAGGAAATTTCTCTCCTCTGGGAATTGTTTGGCTCTGCAAGTGGCATTATGGGTTATATGAAAGTCAGTAGAAAAGAAGGGGAAATTTCCTATGGAGCTCATATGAGATGACATTTATGGAGGTACCTATAGGGGAATCTCTATATTAGTATCCCTAACTCGCAAGTCAGAATTGAAGCTGCTCTTCAAGTTGGTTCAAAAGTCCAGACCAGTTTACAAAGTACATAAAAAAATGAGTGAGCTTCTAAGTGTTCATATAATAAAGGGACTTTACAGTTACCTTGGAGTGCTTAATCTTAAGTTGTTAATAAAACCAAGGGGTCATACCTGGGAACTTTCACAGTCCTGAGCTGCTTTAAAACAAAGAAATACTTTATCTCAATGGTTATCAAATACCACCTAAATAAAGCTCTATTTGTGGGGGAAAAAAATTATATACAGTTTATCTGTGTACAGTGTTGCATGACCACACAATTTTCAGATAACGCAGCACGGTATAGCAAAAAATCGCCTGGTCGTGAAGGGGGTTAAATCTTTCGGAGGGCAAGTGGATATGAATAGTTCACATTTACAAAAAGATATTAAATTTTAAAAAAATATTAAAGATTTATTTCTAAACGTATAAACAATAAACAAAAGAGTAACCTAAAATGAAGCAAACCCAAAACTATTCTAATTTACCTTTAATCATAGTCCTGGAACAGCTGCTTACAGTGGTAGGACTGATGCCTAACTTAGACAATGGTTTGTTAGTATTACAATAGCCAGGAAACTACGTGATCCAACCAACAGCTGCGTTAGCTTAGCAAGTGATCCATTTCCAAATGAGTTTATTTTATCGTGTTTAGTAATAGAAAACATTGTTCCAAATTTGCTTCCTGAAGTATCTTGCTATTTTCCTAAGATTTTTTTCTTTTGACAAGAGCAGCATATTGCAGAACAATTAAGCAGATTTCTCTTTTACTTGTCTAGTTAACATGTCTATGTCTGCTTTTTTTTCAGATTGCTTGCTGTACTTTCTTTTAATGTGTTCAAGCTTTCTCTTAACCTAATTAGCTCCCTAATTATAGGATAGTCTTCAGTCAGCTGAAGAATGGAGTTTAATACACTGTTAGTGACATTTTAGAATGTTGCGGTTTATTGTTGCATACTTTTATTATTTGTTCCACTGCCTTGTATATTGTGTACACCATGTGCCACGAACCATCCCTTATATTGATAACACAGCCACACAAAGTTCAAGGACAGTATTTCATTTTATGTCTCTCAGCTTACAGGGAAACCATAACGATTTGAGAACAATTTATTTGTTTTATTTTTTATAAAGTTCATACATTTTAAAGTTTTGTCTCACATTTTTAACTACCTACAGTTTATAATTTTTAGTTTTCAAATAGGTATTTAGACTTGCCTTAATACATACTGTTGAGTTGCATATTTAGCATCACCCCCCTGCAACTTCCCCTCCTTAAGCTGCAAAGGCAGTGGATGGGGTGGTTTAATGGTGCAGTTGGTATGTTTTGCATTGATCCCACAGAAAAAAATATTGCTACTGACACGAACCCACTGAATGTGTTCCATTCAAGTGAATGGGGAAGCACTGCAAAATCCTCTGCCCTTCCCTACCCTGCGTGTGGCAATTACGGGATTAAACCAGGTGGTATGGAGGCATCACATCGCTCTCCTCACCACCTGTCAAAAGGATCCAAAGGTGGATTGCTTTTCTAAACTTTGTGTGATAAATGATTTCCAGAGAACTATGAGTAAGCTAAACAGAGAGCCCAGCAGTAACAACCTGCTTGTGAGACTATGTCTAAAATTTTTGACTGAGCCTTCACTTATTTATATAGTCGTGAAAACTGAAAATTTATCTATGGATTTTGTAAACAAAGATTTTTTTTTACAAGATAATATTTTAACATGTAAAAGGAGTCATGAGCTACACCTGCATGTTAACATGCCAAATACAACAATTGAGGCCCATGGAGCACATGGCCCTCTTGGAGCAGTGCGTCCCTCCCAGCATATTAATGCACCTGGGAGGGACATTTGCAGCACCCTGCCCTACTATAGGCAGCCTGTCAAAGTCTACGGTAGGATGTGGCTGGATGAGTCTGAACACTATAATGAGTGGCACATTAGGACCATGTGTATTCAAGAATGAATGGTCTGAAGACCTGCATTTCAGACCTTCATCCCTCATGAAGGGGCTCTGATTGCCAGCAATACCTAGTACCTAGTACAGCGTTCAGGCCCATCCAGCCATGGCTTGCCATAGACATTGACAGGCTGCCTGCAGCTGGGTTGGATCCTGCACCTGCCACTTGCAGGGAGGGACACACTGCTTCTAGATGGCCCTGTAAGCAAGTTTTCCAATGCTCATGTTCTTTGTACTCTCCCTCCATTCAGTTGTACTGGCACTTCTGAGTATCCTCCCATGATGTATTGCTTGGGTCTATGACAGAATCAGATCAGTGTAAGCTCTGTCATAAGCCAACGGAGCTTAAAGGGAGTTGACTGGTTGACTTCCAGAGTAATGAAGCTGCAGGGAAGGTGAATATACGTGGGTCAGGGGGTGCACATTCAAGTGAATGGGTACAGTGACAAAATCACTTTAAACAAGGACTATGGTCTAAATGGTAATGTGGTTGGAAGAACTGATAAAATCTCAAAATATAATTGGGGAACCTGGAAAGCCTTGTTTCCTGCAGGCAAACATTATCAGGGTAAATTATCTTTCATTTCTTCTTGGTATACTGGCTCAAGCAGAGGTTCAGTCAAATTTTCTTCTCTTCTCAGTGCAGGGTTGAAAAGAGAGATTATTAGCTCTGTCTCCATAGTGTCCATGTGACTGATGAGGCTAGGAAATTGCAGCTAATACCAGCAGACCGAGGCTTTGAGCTTGTTATCGTAAATATTTTTCCGACGATCTCAATTACTGTATGTGATACTTCTACAAGGAAGGTGAGACAAGACGTGTTATGTAAGCGTGCCGTAAAGAAGATTGTTACATGTGGTATATAGAATGTCCTGACTGTTCCTCTGCGGTCCTCTCTAGACTCTGAGTTCCCATTAGCAGTACGCCAGGAAAATTGCTTTATGGAATTGTCACATGCAGCCACTTTAGCACTTACACCAAATTCTCAGATTGGATAATTTATCACAGATAACAGAAAAAAAAGAAATGGTGTAAGAAGCTGCTATTGATTTTCCCTAAGGTTCTGTTTTTTCATATAATTTCTTGGAATTTATTATGGAAACAAGTCGTCTGGAAACAGCTGGACACATGGGTGCACGTCACACGTATGTGAGCTGATTTTCTCATCAGTATATTTGAAATTCTCCTCAGCCAGTCTTGTTGTTTACACACTTTAGCATACTTTACAGACAGGCAGGGTGTAAGCAGGTTCAGGTGGGGGCTTCAGAAAGTGTATGCACATACCTGTAGAGGTTTCCAGAGGTATTTGCCTAGAACACTTGAAGTGATGTTTAAGGTGGACTGTCCATAAATGAACATTTAATCCTTATGGACATTCATTTTAACTCATACTCTGTTCTCCTCTTGTACTTCAGTTGAACACCTCAGATCCCCATGGCAAGTCCAGATAGACTCCTTTGTCCGACATGTGATCCTGATTATCACATGCCTGAAAAGGGGTCCTGTGTGACTCCTAAACATTGCACTCTCTTGTTTGTGATATGATCATACTTCAAAACTCTACTTGGAGATCCGTGGTGTGCTGGCAAATATCTTCATTGTGACATTTATAATCCAGTCTCTAGCTAGGGGGTTCTGCAGCACCCAGTATCTGAGAACCTTTTCCAGGAACATGTGCAATGGGAAAATGGTTGGTTTCAGCTGAATACCTTTCATATCAGCCGAGACACACTGATCAGTATTTCTGAGCCGGTGCTGTATAGCTTGCATCTGACTCCACCAGCCAAAACACGTCACTAGTCCTTGTGACAATGTTATTATACTTCACTCCTCTCATAACTGAACTACTTTACTCTCCATCACTTCAGCATTATACAGCTTGTTCTCCAGGAAGCTCAACACCATGCTTTATTACCCTTTCTTTATCCACTCTGTGACTCTCAGGCCAGGTCCCTGGGGTGTCCCATACTGAAATCGCACCCATTGTTGGAGTATCAACCACTAGAGAATGAATCCAGTACTCAACACTGATCTCTTCACTACCAGGGACCTCAGTAACCCCTGCCAGTTTCCCTGCTTCCTGGCCAGCTGGCTACTATCTTAGTAGTCACTTGTACCTTAATTCGCCATATCAGTGACCACCCACAATGGTTAACTTTGCTGCACTTAGAATACTGGTACCATATCTTGTTATGTGAAAATTTCTCTCTCCCTTTGTGATTGGGTTCTGCGATACACCTTGCATGTACCACTTTAGTATTCTTGACTAAAATTCAGACCAGTCAAAGCTCTTTACCAACGCAATTCTCCCTGTATTTATAAGCCACTTGGGAGTTAGGCTAGCAGCACAGTTAACCTCTTACTAACCAGGAGGCACCAGCAGTAACATACAGGCACATCATACAGTGCAAAAACAGATGTGAACACTGAAATATTATAAGGCAAAGAATATCATCAGCAAGTTAAATGCAAAAATAGGCACCTACCTACAACAAAATACTGCTGTTTGCTGGTTCACCGGTACAACTTCCTGCCTCAACACCCACCTTCATGCTGCCCATTTGACAATAAATCAGCATCACCATGTTACAGATTGATGTTCCTGTTAGCAGATAGTTGGCACATGAAAACTAATTCAACAAATTATCTTCCTGGCTATACAGCAAAGTGTGAATTACAAGACTGGCTAACCAATACAGACACTTCCTAATAAACATACTTTGATAAATGATGCCTATGGCAACAGTGTTCAATTTGCTTATGTCCGTACAGGTTTGATCAGCAAAATGCAGTGAATCGGAGTATGCTTTCCAATAATATGGCACAACTAGAACTATAAAAGATGTATCATTGCTATGGATTACTCTAATATTCACCCTGCTTATTGCTATTGAATGTATGATTTGAATGCAATAAAACCATGGAGCATGTGTATGGTGTGAAGACCTTTATCTTAGAAGTATTGGCTAGAAGCAATTGCATTTTCAAACTTTTTTCCTTAGCCCTAACCTTTCTTTATTAAAGGTGGCTCTTATACAAATGATGACAATGCATGTACAGTATATCTAAAGCCAAAACGTTTTAGCATTTGTCTCATTGGGATGATTTCCTTTCATTTTCTGTCTTGTAGACACATTGGACAATGAGTGGAAATCGGTTGGCACCACAATGGGCAGTATTAACATCTAACTCTTCCCCATTCTATCTACAAGTAAAAATTTACTTGCTAGTGGACTTTAAATTTTGCTCAGCCAAACTTATGTTTCTGGTTCAACAATACAATTTGTTGTCTCAAGGCCCACCTTCAACTTGTTCACCTGAGAGTGAATAATATTATCACACTGCAAATTCAAGAAGGCTAGGTCAGGAACAGCATAATCCTCTTGGCTATACAGCAAGTTATAGTGAAAATGTTTTCTTTTTTTTTTTTAGCTGGTTGTCCCATTGAGATTTCCTTCCACTTCCTGTCTTATAGACATAATAGGCGATAAGTGGAAATCATTTGGCATCACAATGGGCATTACAAACATATAATTCTCCCCCACTCTATCCAAAATGAACGGAGTTTGGCTTTAGATACATTTAATTACTGGAGAGTTGTTTAATCTATTATCAGTGTGGCAAGTATCCAGCCTGTGATTGACTACACATATGTAATACAGAAATACTGTAGATGTTAGCCATGCTGTTCCATGCTCAAGCTGCTCTGCTACTGCTATGCAGAAATTAAAACTCAACTCCAGATAGAAAACTAGATGCACCATTGAATTACACATATGGGTGCTGTCTTACCTGCTAAGGATTTGTATTTCTCTCCAGTCCTGAGATCTACACAACTTTGCCAGACAGTGCAGCTACTTGAAGACTTGACTTTTCTCAGCTTCAGTTATGCAACACAACTAGCTCACCTCCCTTCCACCAGCCTCCAACTGGGAAGTGAAGAAGCACTGGCTAAGGACTCATAGACACTAGGCATTTATTATTATTATTATTATTATTATTATTATTACTACACAGGATTTATATAGCGCCAACAGTTTGTGCAGCGCTTTACAATATAAGCGAGACAGTACAATTACAATACATTTCAGTACAGAAGGAATGTGAGGGCCCTGCTCATGGAGCCTACAATCTAAAGGAAGGGGGAGGTGATACAAAAGGTAATTGCTGCAGGGGATGATCTGGTGGAGGTGATTCAAGTACAGTTCTTAGGTAGAGGTGGGGTAGGTTTCCCTGAATAAGTGAGTTTTCAAAGATCGCCTAAAGGCAGACAGGGTGGGGGCTGACCGGACATTCTGTGGTAGGGAGATCCAGAGGATGGGAGAGGCTCTGGAGAAGTCCTGGAGATGAGCGTAGGAGGAGGTGTTGAGGGATCTAGAGAGGAAGATGCTTTGGGAGGAGCGGAGTGGGCGATTTGGGCAATATCTGCAGATGAGGTTGGTGATGTAGCTAGGGAGCAGCATTGTGGATGGCTTTGTAAGCTGTGGTTAGTATTTTGAATTTTATATGTTGGGTTAGTGGAAGCCAATGAAGGGATTGGCATAGAGGGGCAGCAGTCACTGATCGGTTGGTAAGGTGTATGAGTCAAGCAGCAGCATTCATAACAGACTGAAAGGGGCATGACCTGTGTAATGATAGACCAGTGAGGAGGGAGTTGCAGTAATCAAGGCGGGATAAAACCAAGGCGTTGATAAGTTGTTTTGTGCTGTCTGGAGGTTGAGGCGGCAGGATTTAGCCAATGATGGGATGTGGGGCCCAAAGGAGAGATCAGAGTCTAGGATTACACCTAGCACCCTGGCATGTGGGGAAGGACCAACGGTTGTGCTGGTGATCTTAATGGTAAAGTCATGAGTGGGGGATCGGGGAGGAGGAAATATTACAAGCTCGGTTTTGGAAAGATTGAGTTTAAGGTCCATGCTGATATGTCACTTAGTAGATTTGTGATACGTGAGGAGATTGAGGGGGTGAGCTGGGGTGTGGAGAGATATATCTGGGTGTCATCAGCATAGAGATGGTATTGGAAGCCATGGGAGGTTATCAGTTGGCCCAGGGAGGAGGTGTAGAGAGAGAAAAGGAGGGGCCCAAGGACAGACCTTGGGGTACCCCAACAGAAAGAGGGAGAGGAGCGGAGGAGGAGGAGTTGTATGTGACACTGAAAGTATGCTGAGAAAGGTAAGAGGAGAACCAGGGCAGAGTCATGGAGGCCGATGGAATGGAGTTTACTGAGGAGGAGCGGGTGGTCGACTGTGTCAAAGGCAGCGGAAAGGTCAAGGAGTCTGAGTATGGAGTAATGGCCATTGGTTTTAGCTCAGTTGCATGAGCTTCTGGCGTTTTCGGTACAGATGGAAGGCACAGTTGCACCATCCATACCCTCTGTCAGCAGGCTGTAAAACTTTGAGAGGCTGGATAGTGCACCAAGTGGTACTTACATTTAGGGTAGTATGTGCCTAAGTATGAATGCTTGAAATGCAGCCTGGTCTTCAGGGCACTTATCCTTGGGCAAATATGACACTAAATACTAAATAAGTACCACTAGGTGCACCAGCCCAGTCCAGCTGCAGCAATTGTCAACCTCTCATAAAGTTGTACAGTCTGTTGGCAGTGGCACTGGACAGTGCGCTTGTAGCCTTCCACCCGCACATAAATGCCAGAGTCTTAAGCATCGGCACTAAATGCCTAGTATGAAGGACACCTGAGGCTGAGTGCTGCCCAGGGTGATTTATATTAGCTATAGTATAATCTTATAAGAAGTGCATACCTTTCTCTCTACTATTGAAAAGTTTAAGGATATCAGATATATTTATGGGTAGAGCAGAATCATCTTTAAAAGTATAGTTCCAAAAAGCAGGAGATAAGGTGTCATTCTGGCTCAATATTTAGTCTATCTTTGTCCTTATGGAGTTGGGCCTTGTTGTCACAATCAATTCATCCTATCGTTTTTACATTCTTCAGTTCAGATTTCAACAGATCCTCATTTTTATTACTCCAAAGACAAGTCTTCCGTTGAAATAAATCCCCTTGTCCTTCACTAGGCATCTGGCATACGCTGATTTCAAGTTAACTGGGTTATGACCCCCCTATAAATTTCTTCTGTTCTGCAGTTCACTTCCTCAGCTGTCACTAAATTATTTGTCTGGGAAATATTTAGAACTGTACTATACAAGATATATTGTATATATCTAAAATCCAAAGTTCTTACTTTTCAACAAAAGAAGGTCTTTTAGCACTAACTAAAGCCTTGCCAAAAATCATTGCTGATTTAAAAGAGTTTACTTTACCTATAAAAGAAAACTTATATAGAGATTAAAAAATAATGGTGCCACTTCCTGCAGAATATGGGTTCTCATGTTTTTACTAACTCTTTTGGGGTCCTGATCTTTTTTTGTTTGTTCTGAGGGTAGTAGCTACCTTAGATTGTACGCCCCTTGAGAGTTAGGGACTGATGTGAATGTACAAATATATATGTAAAGCACTACATAAATTGGCAGCGCTATATAAGTACCTGTAATAAATAAATAAATAGTAGCTGTGCTGATTTAGTATTGGGTGATACAGATTATGGTCTCCATATTGGAGAAAGTAGCAGGAACCTAAGACTGAGTGAGTTACACAATTCAGTTAACTGACCGCCAACAACACTACAGCTTCTGGCATTGGTAAAAAAGGCACATGGGCATGCCTTAGATCTCCAATTTCAATTGCCAGCAAGTACTGCCTGTATAACCAAAGGTTTGTGGACACATAACCACACACATATGAGCTTATTGGACATTCCATTACAAAACCATTAGTATGAATTTGAATAAGCCTCTCCTCCCTTCCTTGCCGTTGCAGCTATAACAGCTTCCATTCTTCTGGAAAGAGTGTGTCTAGGGGAATTTGTGCAGATTCAGCCAAAAAAAGCATTTGTGAGATAGGTTAATAATTGTGGATGAGAATACCATGGCTCTCAATTTATCTTTATTATCTCAAGATATTCATTAGGGCTAAGGTCAGGGTTCTGTGTAGGCCATTGAATTCCTCCACACCTAACTCATCAAAGCATGTATTTATAGAGCTAGCCTTGTGCACAGGGGTACAGTCCCACAGGAACAGAAAACAACCTTCCCTAAAATCTTGCCAAAAGGTTGGAGGAGCACCATTATATAAAATGTCTTAATATGCTGTAGCAATAACAGTATTTTCCCCTGGAAACACCTGAACTCTATCTTTTGGAGGGATGTCCACGTAGATAGGTGAGATGGTCATGTGTCCCTACAAACTTTTGGCCATTTAGAGGGTATTTACTAAAACTGGAGAGTGCAAAATCTGGTGCGGCTCTGCATAGAAACGAATTAGCTTCCAGATTTTGTTGTCAAAGCTTAACTGAACAAGTTGAAGTTAGAAGCTGATTGGCTACCAGATTCTGAGTGCACCAGTTTTAGTAAATCACCCCATTAGTGTATCACAGCCACATGTCATGTCACACAGGAAATAGACTTCTCATCACTGGCTGGTCATCAGACAGCAGAGTCTTAACAGCCAACCAATTTTGGGATGTACTATTGTAATTATGAATGCAGCCGTGAGGGCAGGAGATACTAATATTTTACTATTTTCTATAGTCTGAATAGCATAATTAAAGGAAAATCCCCATATTATGAAAATTTGATATATGGTATGTAACATATATTTGGCATACATACAATTATATTTTATTGTTATTTATAAATACATTTCTGTTTAATTGTTCATCTACCTCTGATTTGCTCCAAGGCTATATTCACACTATGGCAGCTCTGAGAGCCACGATTTGCGTAGGCACAGAAGCCCATTCATTTGAATGGAATCCAGGAAAAAGGTCCTTTCATCATTTCAGAAATCGCAGCCTGTACGGGAACTGCAAGTGCAGTGCGGGAGTGATTTCCAGTGCTTGCGGTGTGCCATTAGGATTAATGGCACCTGCACACATCTCCTGTGCTTTTCTGTGGTTGTGGTTGTGGTTGCGGCTGAGGGAATAGGTGTGGTCCCACAGCACCAATCACCCGCACATATGTAAACCTAGCATAAGTACCAAAAATATTTAAGTTCTCTTCCTTCTTCTTATAGGAACTTTGTTTCATTTGTAGACTACATTTCTCAGAATCATAATCCCCCTGCTACTGTAATTGACTTGCCATAATGCAAAATCCAGGAAGTAGAGTGTCACTAAAACTTATAGATAGCCAATTACAACTGATCTTAGGTAATAATTTGAATAGTTAGTTGTGCTTATGAAAGATCTTTATTTTTTTGGTTTATTATTTCTTTTTTACTCTTGTTGTCTGACTGTCCAACTTAATAGTCAGGGGTCAGAGGTCACCCGAAGTTTGGCACTTTTTTTCAACTGCCTGAACTAATACATGTTTCCCGGCTTCCTCTTTTGCATAATGAGGCAGAAATAGTGCAGAGAGTAAAGATAACTGTAAGAGAGTAAAAATAACTTGCACAGTTATAATAATGTAAGAAAATATTTCTTGACTGGTTCTATTAAAATTGAAGACCTCTATCTGATTTTCACCTGAATCTCCAGTGTCCAGAGTGAGATAAATTTTAAATAATTAAAAAAAATGTATTAGCTCAATTATGCGCTATTTAATGGAAGGCATGCTCTGTAAGACTAGATGGTTAAGTAATGTTTTAAAAAAGTTTCAAATAAACTTTTGATCGTTGATAATCAATTATCCTTAAACATTCAGATGTATGCACTTCTTCCTAGTAACGCTACGCTAATCAGATGTTGCAGATGTGAGGCTTTAAGAAATGTTGTAGCTAGAAAATAGCAAGTAAATTAATAAGACGTGATTAAAAGCAATGAATATTCATTACAGAGGTAACAATAATGATCAAAAATGCTAAGCTGTATTGTTTTTTAAGCCTGCATGCGTCATCAAGTAAAAGTTACCTTAAATCATTCAGTGATAGTAAATGGTGGGACAAACACCATGAAAAACCTATGTATAGTTGTGTATATTGGATAGTTTATAGCCCTGCAGCAGGTAAGGAACTACGGGTCTGAAATACTCAGGTACAAAGACATCCCCAGATCTCATAGCCAGTTGCATCTTCTGTGTCCTGTTGTTACTCTCCAGTTAGGTAAATCAGGAGTATCAAAAGTAGCATCTGAGTCTGACAATACATGATGCAGTGGGGTATATTTTGGAGCACTAAAAATGCATCTGGCCAGTGCACTGCATACACATGCCTTTTAGTGAACCACAGTGCACAGATATAATCAATCTATGTGTTGTTGTGAGCTACAATGAAAAAATAATGCTCACCACGGCAGCTAAACAAACTATGACCAAATCATGGAAATCACCTTCTCTATGTATTCTAGCTGTTAGAAACAAAGTAACGCAAGCAATGATTCACGCTAAAGTGGAAGCAACCATTATGGACTCATAATAAATTCCTGAAGATCTGGAACCCCTGGGTGGAACACGTCCTCCCGTTGAATTTTGATGATTCGCTGCTCCTCCCTTAACATTTTTTTTTAGTTTAGCCCTATGATGGTCCTATGTGCCATTTCCTACATTGGTCCAGCCTCGAACTGCCCATTCTCTTCTGGAAGTCACACGCCTTCTCTCCCCTTCTCCTGTTTCCTTTCTTGACCTCCTTTATTCTTCTTTTCCTCTTTCCAACCTGAATCCTTTTCCTTTTCTCTTCCTTCATCTTGGCTGGAATCTATAGGTAGCTCTGCGGTGCAATACACTCTCGTTGAGCCATAACCATGCTTTTTCCCCTTCTGTAATGCACTTTCCCAAATGTTCCATTGTGGTTCCCAGTTGAATGTTTTCACATGACATTTTTTTTCACCTTGCCTTTGGGCAACATGTTCTCCAATTCTTCTGTATATGTACTTACATGTCCTAAGCTTGCTTCTAATTTGGAAATCAATAAAATGTTTGAACAAGGAAACAAAATTGTTGTAGGTGCTTTAAAACCTGTTATGGCGTACTGGTAGCCCATGCAAAAGGAATGGGCTGTCTAACTCAATGTGCTTAAATGCTTGAATTACAGCACATCAAACTGTTTGCAGTAACCTGGATTCTGATTTTAAAGCTACATCTGTGCACATCTTTAATTTATTTTATTTGGGAAGTTGACAGTTTGCAGAGTTTAGCCTTGAGGTCAGGGGAGTCAGACACCAAAGACAATGTGAAAAGATAATGACCAGAACCTAAGGTTATCTGGTCCTAGGGGAGACATTTATTGTTAAAAAATGTAAATGGAGTACTAGTTTACCTTAACCTCTGCCTAGCCAAGAAACTTTACAACCCTTTTTTACTAACCGGGAATCTACTACTGTTGCTAACGGTGGATTATTGAGCTACAGGTGTCAAGGACCCCTCTGTGCTTGACAAAAGTCAATCTTTCAATCAACTTTTGTGGAAGGAGGAGGTCAGAAAATGTGCACGCATTACCGAGTATTCAACTGCTGCTCCAGAGGCCAGCAGCGGGGATTCCTCTATCCATGCTGTTTAGTCTTGATGGAGGTATTGATTGATTTCTCTCAGTTTGTTTAGGGGGACTGAAAAAGAGAGTTCTACATGTGTATGGCCAGCTTTATGCTCTGTGTGCATTACGTCTGGATCATAAAATGGTGAAAGCTAGTCTAAAAGCAATATGTCATTGGGAGTACTGGGCATCATTCTATACAAGCTTCTAGTGGGCTTTCAACAAGTCTAATTTTATTTATTACAGGTACTTATATAGTACCATCAATTTTACGAGGCACTTTACATATACTGTATATATATACTATATATATATAGTACATTCACATCAATCACTAGCCTTCAAGGAGTGTACAATCTAAGGTCCCTAACTTACATTCATACATACATACTAGGGACAATTTAGCCAGGAACCAATTAACCTGCCAGCATGTCTTTGGAATGTGGGGGGAAACCAGAGAACCCGGAGGAAACCCATGCAGGCACAGGGAGAACATGCAAACTCCAGGCAGGTGGTGCCATGGTTGGGATTTGAACTCTGTTACTGCCAGCCGGAAGTGCTAACCATTTAGTCACATTGCTGCCCTAAATATTACATGAAGCTGTTGAATGCCTGTTGAAGCTTGCATGCAGCTTTTTTAAAATGACAGCAAGTGCTCTTACTGATATCTGTTCCAAAGGCTTCAGTAAAGGCTGTTTGAAGCTGATCGAAAGCTTAGCAAAAGCTTTATAAAAGCTTGCTTTCTGCCGCTTTTCAAACTAGTGTTTGGCATCTGAAAGTCTAGCTCAACTTTTTGTTTTAATCAGTCTAAAGCACATGTATCAAATGGGCCGAATACAGACCACCAGGCCATTTCATGTGGCCCTTGCACCTCTCTTGCAGCTGCAGCACCCCCCTCGCCTCTGCCTCCACCTTGTCTCAGCAGCTGGAAGCATAGAGGAGGACAGAACTCCTCCCCCAGATCCTGTGCTTCTCTGTGCGGCTGCAGAGAGGCTAGTCTCTACCTCCCCTCCCTCCCCTGTCTTAGCAGTTGGCAGCAGAGAGGAGAACAAAACTTCTCCACCAGATCCTGCACTTTGCTGTGCAGCTGCAGAGAGGCTCGTCTCTGCCTAACCCCCCCTCCAATCTCAGCAGTCAGCAGCAGAGAGAAGGAAGGATAGAACTCCTCTGCTAGATCCTGTGCTTCTCTGTGCAGCTGCAGAGAGGCTCATCTCTGCCTAACCCCCCCTCCAATCTCAGCAATCAGCAGCAGGGAGAATGAAGGATAGAACTCCTCTGCTAGATCCTGTGCTTCTCTGTGCAGCTGCAGAGAGGCTCATCTCTGCCCTCCTGCATCTCAGCAGTTGACAGCAGAGAGGAGGACAGAACACCTCCTAAAGATCCTGCACTTCTCTGTGCAGCCACAGCACCCCCATGTCTCCTTCTTCCCTGGTCTCAGCATTCAGCAGATTCCAGCAGCTGACTCCAGTCCACCTCTGGCCCTCCTCCAGACCCTGCACTTTCTGCTTCTCAGCTCCACCTTTCAGCTATTTCCCAAGAGCAAAGTCTCTTGACATCTGATGTGAAGGAAGTGGGTTGCTCTGGACATCTAGTCTTACAAATACAAC